>NC_067402.1:268127929-268307456 GCF_016432865.1 Antechinus flavipes
GAGACATTTAGAGATTAGGAAACAACCAACATAAAAGGAGTTGAAGTAACACTTCAAAGAGTCAAATGGTCAAAGAGCAGCAAGTGGACAATCTAGAATCTAATGATCTATGAACTGAATCTGTGATCCAATCTATGATTTAGTGTTTTTGAATCGGAGAGTGTGTGTGGAGAAGAGGAAAGTATAAGAAGATTAGAAAAGCCAATAGGGGTCAAGTTATAAAGAGCCTTAAATGTTAAGCAGGGCATTTTACATTTGAGCCTAGAGATTATAGGGAACCACTGAAGATTATTAAATAAAGTTCATAAAATATATAATAGCAGAGTACACAGTCTGCTATATAAAAAATCACTTTGGCAGCTGGGTAGAGGTTGGATTAGAATGGGAAGGTGCTCATTTCAAAATTATTATAATAATTTTGGCAAACAGTGAGGAATGCCTGGCCTTGGGTAGGTGGTTGTGATTGGAGAGAAGGGAATATATATAAGGGATGTTGTGTTTAGCAACAGATTGTATCTGTGGGATGAACATAGATGAGAGTGAGAAGTCTGCTAATGAGGTTGCAAGGCTGGAGGATTTGGAGGGATGGTGGCACCCTTGATAGTAATAGGGAAGTTTAGAAAAGGGAAGGCTTTACATCAAATTGTTTGCTGTCTTGGGGAGGGAAGAGGTAAAGGAGGGGAGGAGAAAATTGGAAGTCAAAATCTTACCAAAATGAATGTTGAAAATTATCTTTACATGTACTTGGAAAAATAAAATACTACTGAATTATTTAAAAGAAAGAAAAGGGAAGGCTTGGAGAATGGGTGACAGGGGGGAGGAAGAGAATGAGTTCTCTAGCTACATGACTTTATGCAAACTTTTCAACTTCCTGGACCTTAGTCTCAATAATAAAATGAGGAAGTGGAATTAATGTTACACAAGGTCCTTTATGACTCAAATTCTGTGAATCTGATTTCATGTATATAATGGGTATTATATTGCTTGTCTTCTCAATGTGGGGCTGGAGGAAGGAAAGGAATTTTAAATTAAAAATAATTTTTTAAATCAATAAAATTCTATGAATCCATTCAGTGTCTTTTTTGTGTCTAGAACTGTGCTACAAACACTTTATGGTTTTCATTCTTGGATAAAGGTAACTGTACTTTAGATGGATTTCTTTGCTTTTCTCTGCTATAGGGACAAAGATTTCTGACATTCTTTCTATATTATAGCTAAGAACACTCCTTTGGAGAACTATTCAATGATGTAGAAGCCCTTTACATCCCAACACTGAATTATCAAAGTGCTCACATCAGGCCCACTATGAAGATTTGAGGAAAGGACTACATTTCTCATGAGGCACTAAGTTTCAAAAACAAGCCTTATTCAAATTCCTGGTAATTCAATTTTTGTGAGTCTGTGCACATGGCACATTTCAGTAGCACTGAAAGGGTAAAAGATCCTTCCAAAAAGAAGGAGATGAGAGGGGATGAATGTATTTGCTCTGTCCATGAAGCACATAGAGTCCTCACATGAGACAACATGGAGCAAGGAAACATGGTTGCCAAGAGTAGAGCTGAAATGGAGCAGTCAAACACTGTAACTGCAATGTTCAAACAAGGATTCCTGCACTAGATGCTAAATCCTTCTTGGCAAACTTCCTACGCCCATATGTATTCATACGAGAGAGAATATTCCCTGTTTTAAAGGTCTGAATCACAGAGACAGTGTTTTCTTAGGTCACTTGGGAGGAAATTAGAAATCATGCTCATTTGGGAATAAGTATTAAGACAAATTTCCCATTGCTTTACTTGCAATTCTGTTTGGATTCAAAGTTTTATTACTTCAATTTATTTCCTTTTCTGATCCGCTAGTCTGCTGTAAACTGGATTTTGTTGATTTTAGGAGTAGGCAGTTGAAAGAAGAGGGTGTTATGAGGAATACCCAAGTTCCAGACCCTCCTCTAATTCAGAATGGCTGTAGAACCCTGGGCAAGTCACCAAATTTCTCAAAGCCAAAGGGTAACTGTCTAAGACAATAAAGTGTAGAGAAATTATTCATTCTCCCGGAGCTTCCTTCACTAAAGAAAGCATAGGTCTGGTCAAAAGACAAAAAATTTCCCAAACTATAGTGAAATGAGATTTTGAGCCAACTGAAGTACACTCAAGCATCCAAATTATCCTTCCTCTCCCTTCCTCCATATACACACTTAATGTGAATCCAGAAAATTTCAGCTTATATAAATTCAGAGCTGAGAGGAATGTGACTACAAACCAATAATTAACACGGCACTCTTGAGTTTATTAGGTATTTTATTCTCCACAGCACTGTAAGAAAAGTATTATAATTATTATTATCACCATTTTTACCAAAGAGGAACCTAAGGTTCAGAAGTTGTCGGGTTCATGGGCACATAGTAAATGAATAGTAGGTGACAGAGTCAGAATCATGGTTTCCAAAATGTTGTGATATATCTATTATATCATGGGTTCTTTTATCTTCTCTTTCCAATTAGAGTTCTTAAGATTCATAAAACTCTTTTCTTAGTATAGCAACTAATTTAATTAATGCTAATTTTCTACCAGACTGGAACAAGATCATTACAGGGAACAGTGAAGAACTCAGCTCAGTAGCTTTTATGGTGCCTTTCAGAGTTTTTCCATCCAAATAGGTGCTAGTCACAGGGTGCCCCAAGATCAATGCATGCAGAGAATTTAACAGAGTCCATCACAATGATTACTTCTTTAAACTTCTCATTTTCAGAAAATAAAGCCATGGACTCATCAGTTGATTACAAATCTATCATGTGGAAAATTGCACACAGAAAACAAACCCATCTTTATCCTCTGAAAACCCCAAATTTTCAACAATATCATTAATCAGCTTTGAAAACTTTGGCAAAAAAATAAATCCAGAAATTGAATAGATGCCCATCAGTTGTGGAATGGATGAATATGATATATGAAGGTAAAGGAATATTATTGTTCTATAAAGAAATGATGAGCAGGCTGACTTCAGAAAAGCCTGGAAAGATTTACATGAACTGATGCTGAATGATGTGAACAGAATTAGGAGAACACTGTATGCAATAAAAGCAAGATTGTGTGATGATCAGCTGTGATGGACTTGGCTCAAACAATGCAGTGATTTATGGCAATTTCAATAGACTCGGGATGGCAAGTGCCAACCATATCCAGAGTGGAAACTGAATATGTATTGAAGCAAAGTATTTTCATTTTTTTGTTTGTTTTATTTCTTGTCTTGCTTTTTCCTTTTGGTCTGATTTTTCTTGCACAACATGGCATTATGGAAGTATGTTTAAAAGGGTAAGATGTATTTAATCCATATCAAATTAGTTGCTGTCATGGGGAGAGGGGAGATGAGGAAGGGAGGAAGAAATATTTGGAACATAAAGTTTTACAAAAATGAATGTTAAAAACTAAGATTATATGTATTTGGAAAAAATAAAATATTATTGAGAGGAAAAAATGATTTGAGAATGGGTCAGAAACCTGTTTCCTTTTTGATGCTATATCTTACATGTAAAGAATCATCTAAGCATTGAAAGAGGAGAAATAATATGTAATATATATCAAACATTCTGTATTCCATCATCCATCTAAACCCACTGCTGTAATCATCCATTTTTTTGAAAGCTGAGTGAAAAGTAGGAACAAATTCTGTCTTGAGAAGTAATGTACTGCCAATCACAGATGCCAATAATATTCCACTAGATTGTAAGTTCCCTAAAGGCAGAGACCATGTCATTGAAATTTTGTAATTTCCCTGAAATGGACAGGTATGTTGTTATGTGTTCTCTGGGTGTTTTAGTTGTTTTTTATGGGTAAAAACAGACAGTTAAGTGTCTCATCAAATAGTGTTGAGTCTGAAGTTAGGAAGACATCTTCCTGAGTTCAAATTCAGCCTCAGACACTGTACTAGCTACTATCCTAGACGAGTCACTTAACTCTGCCTCAGTTTCTTCATCTGTAAAATGAGCTAGAGGAGGAAATGGCAAACTACTCCAGTATCCTTGCCGAAAAAACCTCAAATGGGCTCATGAAGAGTCAGACATGATTGAAAATGATTGAATAATAGCAATAAATATAGATAACACTAATGGTATATATAAGAACCATTTTTGCCCTCTAAACCTTTCAACTTTTGTCAAGGAAAGGATAGAGATGGGTTGAAGTGCTGGTGGGAGAAGGAAGTAAAAACATTTTTTAGTGATTTTGTGAGATTGAAAAGTCTCCAATAAAATCCTCATCTGATGGCCCCTTTGTAGTGTGGAGATGATATTGCATTTTCAAAGGCAAGGCAACAGAGCTCAAGCTCTGGCAGTTTCTAACAAGCTGGAAAGGACTTAAGGAAATCTGTCACCTTACTTTAAGATAGAAAGTTCTAAGAACTTCATCCCCAGGTTGGTTGCAGGGGAAGGGAATTTTTCAGCTTTATGTGACAAACCTCAAAGATTACCTACTCTATCTTTCAGGATGCAATCTTTCTATGGAGGGACAACCTAAACTGACAAAAACATGGATCATTGGAGAATCAAGGGTACAGCACCAAAAGCAATGCCCAGAAGCAAAAGCCAGAGAATTTCTGAACTTCAGATTGGCAAGAAAACTCAGTGGTCACTAATACTTAAGAAACCCTCCACAATCCCAGATTGTCTAGTCTCTACTTAAAGACCTAAAAGTGAAAGGGAACCCACAGTTCTTAAGGTAGGCTATAATGCTTTGGGATAACACTGATAGGCCATTTTTTTCCTGATAACAAGGCTTGTTACCTCTTTTGTGCATTACTCTCCGTTCTGTTTTCTGAGGCCAAAAAAGATAAGGCAAATCCCTTTTTTAACATAACTTTTCTTTCAGTGTACTTTTTTTCGACTAACAAGTATTTCTTTTCTCTCCCTTCCTACAGAAACATTCGTATAATGCTTCATACACACACACACACACACACACACACACACACACACACAGAGTAAAAGTCACTAGTCTACAAAGATTTTGTGAAATCAACTCAAGGCTCACCTCCACCAAGGAACCTTTTCTCCTCATCTGTATATTGCAAAGTAACAACCAAATCAAGATAAAGTTACTGAGGAAAATGTTGATCAAAGAAGACTTTTCAGAAAATGTGAGGCTTTAGAACTTCAGAATCTTAAGAGTTGGATAGGACCTCACAGGTCACATAATCCAGGACTTCTTAAACTTTTCCCACTAGCAAACCCTTTTCACCTAAAAAAATTTTATGAAACCCCAGGAATATAGGTGTATAAAATAGGTATACAAATCAGTTACTGATAATAAATAATATTTTCACAATCCCTACATTCAGTGACATGATCCCATATGGGGTTGTGACCCACAGTTTAAGAAGCTTTGATATAGTCCAACCCATATCTAGGCAAAAATTTCTTGTATATCTCCCCTACACATTCAACTTCATCTTTTTCTTTTTTCTCCTCACTCTTAACTTCAAGATATCTAGCAATGGTCAAGTCAGTGTCTCCCAAGGTAGCATATTTAACTTATGGATGGCTCTAATTAGCTAGCATTTAATAAAGCATTTTAAGATTTACAAAGTACTTTATAGCTATTTTATCCTCACGAGAATCATGGGACCTGGGTGCTATTATTACCCCCATTTTATAAGTTTTTCCAAATAAATCTTCTAATAGATGTTTGTAATACAATTCTCATAGTATTATGGATTTTATAACGAGTTCAAATCATTCACTCTACTGATGAAGAAACTGAGTAACAGAGACATGAAATAATTTGCCCAGTTTCAGAAAGCTAGTGTCAGGGGATTTAAATCCAGTTTTTCCTTTCTCTACATCAAGCACAGTATTTCTCCTCTCAAAAGACTTAGTTTTCTTCTTTGTTAGTTATTTATAAACAATATCAATGGTAATGATTTTTCTTGCTGCCATAATTATAGCTTAATCTTCATTCTTTGTTCCCATATTGATATTCCTTATTATTCAGTTATTTCAGTTGTATTTAACTCTCCATGACCCCACAAAGGAATTTTCTTGAGTTTCCATGGCAAAGATACTGGAGTGGTTTGCTATTTCCTTCTCCAGCTTATTTTACAGATGAGGAAACTGAGGCAAACAGATTTAATTTGATTCATCCTGGGTCACACAGCTAGTAGAGGCCAGATTTGAATTTAGAAAGATGGGTCTTTCTGATTTCAGGTTCAATACTCTATTCACTGAGATACCTAACTGCCCACTGACATTAATATTTATTCAAATCAAATCAAATAAGTATTTATTAAGTGCCTGCTATATATCAGCCACTGAGCTAAGCAGTAAATTCAATTGATAATGATTCCTCCCCTGCCATCCATTTCAATAGCCTCCTAATTAATTTTCCTGTTTCTACTTTCTCTCTTCTCTAAGCCCACTCTTCAGATAGCCACCAAATCAAAAGTCTTAAAACTGACTGTCACATCCCTGCTCAGAAAGCTTTAAGGGTCCTCAATTGCCTCTAAGATAAAACACAAACTGCTCCTTCTGACATGTGAAATTCTTCACAAACTGGCTCCAACTTACTCTTTTCAACATATATCACTCCAACTAAACCAAACTAGACACTTATCAAACTTGACATTCCACCTCCACCCTTCATATCTTTTCATTGGAAATGCATTCACACCTCATTACCACCGCTTAAGATCCCTGGATTTCTTTAAAATTAAGTTGATGTTTCACTTCCTACACAAAGCTTTTTCTGCTATCCCCTCCTCCCAATGCTTAATCTTCTTTCCTTCCTCAAATTATCTTTTATTTAATTTTACGTACACATAGTATCCTGCGAGCAATATAAAAGCTCTCTGAGATTAGAGACTAGTTGTTTTCATCTTTGTATCTCCAATAGCCAGTAGCCTGTCTTACATAGAAGAAGTACTTATCCAATGTATCATCATATGGACACTATGCAATCAAAATTATGTTGGGTTTTTTTCCTAGTGATCATTCCAATCAGTCATTTCTAGAAAAGAATAATATTCATATTGACAATTGGGCCACAAATTATAGCAGAAAACAAAACAAAAAAATTACAGTTACATGGAAGGAAAGCTCCCTGTCTCTCTGCACTATGTGAAAAATCATGGAGGAGTTGTGCTGATTAAAGGTGCTTACATTGCTGAGATCACTGATCCATTCCTGTAAGGTCACATTGCCCTTTCTGGCTACCATGTCACACTGTTGCCTTATAGGTCACTAAAATTTCCAGTATATCCACAACTAAGATTGCCAGAGAATTCAACAAATCTGTTACTATAGGGAGAAGGTTCTGCACTTCTGTTTCCCTAAGTCCTTCAGTACATATTAGCTTATAGTGACAGCTTCATATTATTCAGTTATAAGCTCTTTAGCACTGTCCTTTATTATAAGTTGATTCAACTCTAGGCTTCACTAGTACCCCTGGCCATGGTGCTGACAACTACCCAATCTATTCCCACATGTCACCAATTTGTCCACAAAATGTTATAGAAGACTTTTAAAAAAAATTGATATTTTCCCCAATTACTCATAAAAACAAATTTTAACATTCATTCAAAAAATGTTAAACATGGAAGGCTTTTTCAAATATTTTACTGAAATCCAGGAAATATTGTTTAAAACATTGCTTTCAGCTACAAGTCTAATAAGAGAAGGAAAAGAGGAAGAGAAAGAGGGGGAGGAAAGGAAGAGGGGTAGATCATTATCCTCCCATGTCATTATTTATTAGTCAATCATTTTTCATTATGTCCAATTCTTCAGGACCCCATTTGGGATTTCCTTGGCAAAGATACTGCAGTGGTTTGCCATTTCCTTCTTCTTCTTCTTTTTTTTTTTTTTCTTTTTCTATCAGAAATTTTCTTTTTCATTTCCTTCTTCAACTCATTTTACAGATGAGGAAACTGAGGCAAAGAGGATTTTTTTTCCAGTAAACATAATTTTAATGAAATAGTATATAATACTCCAAATAGCATTTGATCAAATGATAAAGATTTAACAAAAATTATAATGTCACAGTAAAATATTGACATTTGGCTTTTTTAGTGTGGCCATGCCTTTCATTAGTGGTACACCTGAAGTCATTACAACATTTAGTCAACATTTTGGAAAATCTGTGATCTCCTTGACTATAAATGTATAAAATTTTTATTGTTGCAAGCAAATTTCAGACTTGCCCAGGGTCACACAGATAATAAATGTCTGTGGCCATATTTTAACTCAGGAAGATGAATCTTTCTGACCCCAGGCTTAGCCCTCTATGCACTATGGTACCACCTAGTTCTCCTGTATCATTATAGATTTAGACTAGCATGAACTATTTTTCATGAACTCATATTTCTTTTAATAGACACTTTCATATCTAAATATGCTTTGAAGGCATTTATATGAAAGTGAATAGAAAATTGGCTTTGTGTTCAAGTCCTGCCTGTGACATATATTAGCTGTAAGACTCCTCATAAGAACTTAACCTCTCACTGTCCCTGAACGTAAATTATAACCAGAAGCTAGTCTGCATTCTTGAAAAGTGTTTCCTTAGTCCCCTACACTAATGAAATCATAAATTATGCCCTCACAAAAAGCCCAAAGACTCTTTGAAATGTATGAATGAAACATTACAAACTTTTGCCAGAAATCAAGCCTAGATTCACTAGACCATCATTTGAAGATGGCAGCTGTCAGGAGCTCAGAATTCTATAGAGTTGAAAAGGGAAGACAGATAAAATTTACTCTCACATTGAAGAGTTCCTTTCTATTTCCTACTGCAGTGATGAGGGGCAATTCTTGGGGGGGGGTGATTGCAATTTTTTTAAACTTTATTTTTAATTTATGGAATAAAACAAGAATTTTCAAAGCATAGTATAATAAAAAACTGATTGTACATGAAACTACAAATCTACTGTGCTCAACTTGCAATTCCATTCAAATATGCAATAAAATTATATAAATGTCTTTTTTTCCTTTTTTTTCTTCTGTCTCCCCTTCCCTGCCTTAGAGGACCGGGATTAGCTTGAGTCCTTGGTCTTAGTGGAAGAGTGAAGAAGGCAGGAGAGCTACCATATGGGTGGTCAAAGATGGAGTCTGAAATCTGGAGTCTGACATCTTCTCTTGTGTCTGTGGCTGAGAGAGAGTTTCAGTTGTCCCAGTCCTTAAATACTTCAGTATGATTACATCATTATACCACACTGAGCACAAGCCAGCTGTAGAACATTACATCATTACATCACATTAAGTACCACACTAAGTATGTGCTTAGCTAGAGAATCATTATATCATCAATCATACTAAGTCTTAAATATACCTTTTCAGAGTTCTGGCCCTCTACAGATAGAAATAATTCATTGTAACTCCTATGTCTTACCAATGAAGAAATTAGTACCTCAAGAGTTTAAGTAATTTGCCTCAAGTCATTCAAGTAATAAACAACAGTTACACAGTCCTTTTTGTAGTGGGAAGAAATCCACTCCTAATTAATTTTCCTGTTTCTACTTTCTCTCTTCTCTAAGCCCACTCTTCAGATAGCCACCAAATCATAAGTCTTAAAACTGACTGTGTCACATCCCTGCTCAGAAAGCTTTAAGGGTCCTCAATTGCCTCTAAGATAAAACACAAACTGCTCCTTCTGACATGCGAAATTCTGGCATATGAATGTAAAGGAATTCTTATTCTATAAGAAATGATGAGCAGGCTGATTTCAGAAAAGCCTGGAAAGGCTTACATGAACAGCTAAGTGAAGTGAGCAGAATGAAGAGAACGTTGTAAAGAGTAACAGCAAGATTACATGATTGATGATCAACTGTGATGGATTTGACTCTTCTCAGCCATGCGGTGATCCAAAACAATTCCAATAGATTATGATGGAAAGTACTATCCATAGAGAAAAAGAACTAGGAAACTGAATGTGATTCAAAGCATAGTAGTTTGATCTTTTTTTGTTGTTGTTTGCTTTTTTATTGCTTTTTTCCCTTTGGATTTGATTTTTCTAGTGCAGCAAGATGAATAAGAAAAGTTGTTTACAAGAATTGCATATATATAACTTGTATTAGATTGCTTGCTATATTATATATGTGATGACTACAAGAAATGATAAAACAAAAATTTTTATCATTATAATAGACAAGGCCACTCTCAAAGAAAAGATTCAAAAAGCCCTAATTCTGTCCTTCATTGCAGAAGGGAAACTTTGGGGATGAAGCAGCTCATAAACTGGCAGATCTAGTGGATGTGTTCCTAGCTTTGCTGAATTGCTTTCTTTTTTTCCCTTCTCTTTCCTATTTTTGGTAATGTAGGATGACTCCATGAATTTAGTGGTGTAGTTATACTCATAAAGGGAGGTGATGTAAAGACAAAAAGATATCAATAAATTTTAAAATTAAAAAAGTAGAGATTATTGACAATTTCAGCCCTACACTGTATATAGCAGGCCAGAATAAACAATGATGAACTAAGTCTAAACAACAGATGGTAAGCCAGACAGATGAAGATGTCAATCACCCTTTTAATATACGGATCAGGAAAACTTACCACCCCCTTCCTCATGGATAGGATCTCCTAATGATGCTCATTCTCCTTCAAGAGTACAGTTTTCCTTTCAATCAATCAACAAGCAATTATTAAGTCCTTAAGGGGTGGGGAGGAAGAGACAGAGAGACAGAGACAGAGAGAGAGAGAAACAGACAGATAGACACACACACACACACACACACACACAGATATTAAGAGCCCTACTTCTACCATAACATTACATATTTGGAATAGATATCTTCTGAGTTCTAATAATTAGCAAATATCCCCAGGGGGTAATTTGGTTCATTTCTCCTCCAATCCATCATCTCTTGTGCCATGAACAATGACTTCCTCACATCCTTCACTTGCACTGGTTACCTCCATTTCTTCACCTGTTCTGTTTTCCTGACCCTCCTCCTCACAAATCCTCTCTACTCCTATCATCTGCAACAAAAGAAGAACTTTGGAGTCTGGGTCATACTAGTCAAGCAGTTAAGTTTCCTCCTCCATATTTCTGACTGCCTTGTGGGAAATGAAGAGAGATAGCGCTGATTCAGATTTTGTCTAAGACAAAAATTCTGAATGGTAACCAGCTGAGCTCACATCCAAGTTTCTTTTTCAAAACATGATTGCCCAAGATGAGCTGCATTTAGCCACCTGACAACTCCAAGCTTTTTAAAAAGTTTCTTTGAAAATTGAGACAGTAGCTTGCCTCCAATATGGAGGCAAATTATGGAAATTCTGCTCTCCATTATTCTTCAGAGATCACTGATAGGACTCAGTAAACATACACAAATTTTTCAATATCATGCATGCAATTTACCCAGGACTGGCAATTTGAACTCAGTGAAAATGTTATATACCATTTTATGCCCTTCTTATTTCTCCTGGGTTTTAAAGTACCCATCCACCACCTAATTAGCTCATTAGCCATCCTTCTTAATTTTCTTTGTCTCTCTTTCTGTCTGTCTCTCCCCTTTTCTCTCTCTCTCCCCCTATCTCTTTTTCTCTCTTTCTTTGGTAGATAAAACAGAAAGAAAATAATAGAATATTTCTGTCTTCTCATATTCTATTATCATGATCCAGCCATTTTATCATTTTTCTTGATCTTCCTCCACATAATATAGCCATGAATAGCCACAAAAAGCTGTTTTGTTGTCTTAAAATCTTTTAATATAATCTGTTGCTTCTGAATAAAGTATACTCTTGCAAATTATTTTCTATTCATGAATCCATCCTAGGGAGCCTCAATGATATCTCTTATATTGAATGGAGTGAGGGGCAGTTGATAAGGATAAACTGATTTGCTTCCAGTTGAAATTAAAGATGTAAAGGACAAATGACAAACACATATGAACCTTTAAAGGAAGTTTAAAGAAGGTTTTTCACTTCATTACCCTTTTATAAGGTACGAATACTTCAGATCAAGCAGGATGGAATTAGGTAGGACTGAGGCAAAATTAGCTACAAGACTTACCACAGGCTTGAAAGCTCTTTTAAAAGCAAGACATAAAGTCACTTTATGAAGTCAGTCAAAAACTGAAGACAACTAAGAAGATGAACAGTGTAAGTGAGAAGACAGACACTTATGAAAAAAGGAATTCATTCAAAGGGAAACTGTTTCATGTCACTTGGGCAAAAATTATTCTGTTTACTTTCTTCTTCCCCTATTCCCATTGGTCGTGCTATTCTATAGTGGAGCTATCCATGTCATAGGAGATGTCACATTCAGGAGAGAGAAGGTTCAGGAAGCCCAGCAGAGTAATATACTGAGAAGAGATGCTGTATCCAGAGGGAGCAGCATAAGAAAATCACACACAGAGAAAAGACATCAGGAATAGGACATCTATTGTGCCAAAGGTGTGTGGGCACAAACATAAAGTATAGGAGGAAGCACACATATGATCCCAGATAATATACATTTTAGGAGTCATCAATATCATTTTCCCATGTAGGAATATAAATACTTTGATCTTATTGAATCCCTTATGATTTCTCTTTCCTGTTGACCCTATTATGTTTCTTTTGTATCTTGTATTTGAAAGTCAAATTTCCTATTCAGCTCTGGTCTTTTCATCAGCAGTACTTGAAAGTCCTCTATTTCATTGAATATCCATTTATTATATTCTGTTTTGTTTGGTAGATAATTCTTGGTTGTGATCCTGGGGTTTTTTGGTTTGTTTTGGTTTGGCTTTGTGCTGTGGAATATTATATTCCAAGCCTTCCAGTGTTTTAATATAGAAGCTACTAAATTTTGTATTAACCTGACTGTGGATCCACAATATTTGAATTATTTCTTTTTGACTGCTTGAAATATTTTACTGCTTGATAAGGAATTTGGTGATAATATTCCTGGGAGTTTTCATTTTGGGATCTCTTTCAGGAGGTGATCAGTGAATTATATCAAATTCTTTTTTTTTACCCTCTGGCTCTAGAATGTCAAGACAATTTTCCTTTATAATTTTTGGAAAGATGATGTCTCCTTTTTGATCAGGGTTTTCAGGTAGACCAATAATCTTAAAATTATCTTTCTAGGTTCTATTTTCCTGAGTCAGTTGTTTTTCCAATGACTTATTTCACATTATCTTCTATTTTTTCATTCTTTTGATTTTCTTTGAGTATTTCTTGTTGTCTAATAAGTAGCAATAATATAATTATAATAATATAGTATATATAAATATAATATATTTAATTATAATAATATAATATATACAAATATATTTAATTATAATATAGAAATTATAATTATATATTATGTGCATAATATACGTTATTACATATAAATGTAATAATTAAACATAATTATATATAATTATAATAAAAATATAATAATAAAATTATTAGCTTCAACTTACCCAATTCTAACTTTTAAGGAATTACTTTCTTCAGTGATGTTTTGAACCTCCTTTTAAATTTGGCCAGTTCTATCTTTTAAGTTCTATTCAGTGAATTTTTGTATATCGTTTTCCATTTGGTCAATTCTACTTTTCAAGGCATTCTTCTCTTCATTGGATTTTTGTGCTTCTTTTATCCTGACCTATTCTGTTTTTTAAGGTGTTATTTTCTTCATAATTTTTGTTGCCTACTTTAACAAGCTGTTGTCTCTTTTTTTCATGATTTTTTTGCATCACTCTCATTTCTCTTCCCAATTTTCCCTCTATCTTTCATACTTGATTTTCAAAAATCCTTTTTGAGCTCTTTTATGGCCTAAAAACAATTCCTATTTTACTATGAGGCTTTGGATACAGTAATTTTGACTTCATTGTCTTCTGAGTGTATTTTGATCTTCTTTGTCACCATAGTAACTTTCTATGGTCAGAATTTTTTCCATTCTTTGCTCACTTCCCCAGACTATTTCTATATTTTTAACTTTACACTAAAGTGGGGTTCTATTTCCCAAATGGAGGGAGCACTGTCCCAAGCTTCACATTTTTTGTGCTGTTGTTTTCAGAAATAATTCTGGGAACCTGTATATTTTTGGCTCTTCCAAAGTGGTATGATGTTGAGAGCAGTATGTTTACTATTCTCCTGTACTGTGTACTGGTTTATGAATAACCACAAGCACTATTTTCCATCCTAGAACTGTGATCAAGAATCCCGCCTCCTGCAGCAGCAAACCCTGCTGTGCTACTGCTCCCCATCACACTGGGACTAAGATCTAGCACGGTGACCAAGATCCAAAGATAAGCAATCAGTAGAGTCCTACTTCTGGTGCCAGTAAAGGGGCTTCTATAAGTCTTTTGACTCATTGTCTGATCTCCTTACTGTCTGTGAGTTGAGAAGTCTGGAGGCTGCTATTGCTGCCACTGATTTAATTGCCCTGATGCCTGCTCCTTTTGCTGAGTATCTGCCTGCACTGGACTACACTTTATTCTCACCCCAATATGACAGACCTTTTCAGCCAACTAAATTGTCTTGGCCTGGAAAATTGTTTTGCTCTTTTGGTGGGCTCTGCTGCTCTGGAATTTTTTAAGAGTCATTATTTAAAGGTAATTGGAGGGATTTGGGGGAGAGCGCAGGTGAATCTCTGCCTTTACTTCACCATCTTGGCTTCACCCAATTTCTTTAATGCAGACAATTTGATATAGGTTATACATGTGCAGTTATGCAAAAACATATTTCCACATTTGCCCTATTGTGAAATAAAACACAAATTTAAAAATTAAACAAATTGTTAAAGAAAATACTATGCTTCAATCTGCAATCAGATTCCACAAGTCTTTTTCTACAGATGGATAGCATTTTTACCAAGAGTCCTTTGCAGAACAATTTCTGTCCATCTCCCTGGGCCTTATTTTCCCTTTCTGTAAAATGAAAGAAAAAGAAAGAAAGAAAGAGAGAGAGAGAGAGAGAAAGAAAGAAAGAAAGAGAAAAAGAAAGGGAGGGAGGGAAGGAGAAAGGAACAAAGGAAGAAAGGAGGAAGGAAGAAAGGAAGGAAAGAAGGAAGGAAGGAAAGGAAAGAGAAGAAAGGGAAAGAAAAGAAGGAAAGGAGGGGGAGAGATAGAGAGACAGACTGAGAGACAGAGAGAGACAAAGACAGAGAGACAAAGAGACAGCAGACAGAGACACAGAGAGAGTTGGAGAGAGAGAAAGAGAAAGAGAGAGACAGAGAGACAGAGAGACAGAGAGAGACAGAGATTGACAGGGACAGACAGAGAGACAGACCAAGACAGAGAATGAGAGTGGGGAGGAAGCAAGGCAGGGAGAAGCTCCATTGTTAATTTAAAAACAGATCTTTTACTCAATTGCCATAACAATATGGGCTTCACCCAAGGCAAGGAAAGGCAGGACAACTAATTAAAAACACCATAAAAAGGCATTCCAGAAGAGTTGATTTTGCACAGATAACTCAGGCTATCTCCTTAGACAGAAAAAAATATGTATGTTTGTTTAAAAGAACAAATATAATGTTTAAAATTCATTTTATCAGGCTTAATTGGATCGGCTTTGTCCTCTCTGAAGATAAAGGGGGGAAAAAGCCTTAAGGAACACAGATAGTGAATATAATGATTGTATTAAGAATATTCGTGGATGTTTTCCTCTTGCACTTTTTTTTTTTCAGGCTCAGTTTTTAATTCAGCACATACTATGATTTTGAGGCTGCTCATTACCTATAAACCCAATTATCCTTGGGAAAATAAAAAATCCCACATCAAGTTTTGAGGTCTGAGATGTCAGAATCATGTAAACAGGCAGATAGGATTGGTGGACGTATATGCAGGAAGATGAGGAGGGTGACAGCATCACCCCTTCCCCTTTTAGGCAGCGAGGTGACTGTGGAAAGAATGTACTTTGATTTCATTGGTATAGAGAACTTTCAAGTGAGTAAACTCTCTTTCAAATGATGTCAGCCCCTTCACTGTAATTTATAGCCTTACTTGTCTGGGTTAAATGTTCCCATTTTTCCATGTTCACAGTCAGTATGCAACAGAGATGGGACTTGAATCCACTTTGTTCTGATTTCAAGACCAGCTTTCTATCTACTATACCACAGTGCCTTTCAGTGGCTAGTGACAGATATGAAAAAAGGGCTTCAATAAAACCTTTTAAAAATGCACAGAAGAAAACAAGAACAAATAGAAGATACTCAAATAGAAACATTCCCCTTCAACTTATTAAATTTAATGTATTTCTTTTTAAAACATTTCTTATTAAAAAATATATACAATCCTCTTTTTTGTTGAAGTTCATTGGTAACTGTCACGTTCACAATAGAAAATTGATTTTTTAAAAATCAAAGACTTTTAATGAAAAGCAACTTATCATTTCTAGAGAGAGATAGCCCAGTCTATTTTTTGGAGAGCTCTAATTAGTAGAGGTTTTCCCTAACATTATTGCACCTAGAATTGCCTTTCTATAACTTTTACCTATTGCTCCTTATAACAAACTTATAAAAAGTCTATAAGGTCGATACTGTGAGCATCAATATTCCCATTAACATGAGATCTCTGGATATCCATGATGGGGATGAATCTTGAAACTGGGAAAACTCTCCTCTGAAAGAGGCCCAAGGGGGAATGACATAAACTGAGATCTTTTGGGAGGACCAGATGTGTAACCCCTTCAAGAAGCTCTCAGACCCTGGGAAAAGCCTGCAAACTCCTATTTAATTGGTTTCATTCAATTGGCGATCTTGGTCAAACACCTCCATTGAATTGTCACAAACAACTCTCAGTGGCTCAAAACTCCTAGTTAAGAATCTCATTCAATGTTAAGTTGAATTGAAAATTAGTCTCTCAGGAGTTGGACCCCATCTCATCTTTGGGCCAAAGATCAAAGCAAGCCCCAATATATCTAGGGCTATATGCCCAGATATCTCTGCAGATGTCCTAAAACAGGACCTTTTCCATGTTAAGATATTTTCTTCTTAGTGTTAATCTTTGCTGTCTTCCTAGCAGAACCTTGCTGAAGCTGTTCTAGTGGCAGTGCAGAGAGTTGTGAGAATCTCCTCTTTGGTTGAAGGCGTAGGTCCAATGTGAAAAGAATTCACGAACCTGAAAGTTTGAATGGTGAAAGGGAAGTTTTATTGGCACTGAGAAGTCAGCTTTGCTAGGAAGGCAGACTTCTGAATGGCAAAGTCCTGTTAGGGAAATAAAGGTTAGCATTGAGAAAAGACTGTCTTCACAGCAGGCAAGAGTCCTGGTAGGCACTGTGCCAAGAAGAGAGGTCCTTTAATAAAAGCATGATTACTAACTCCAGACTTCTGCAAAGATTTGGAGTTTAGAATTGTTCTTTAAGGCTCCCAGTTGAAAAGAGAGTTAATGCCCCAGGCCTAGATACTTATCTTGGAGTTTCAAGCCATTCCATATCAGCTCCAGATTTCCAATTGAATAAAATTCCTGAAGATCTGGTTACCCAAAAGATCAATAGAGGGTAATTTGCCTGAGATCTCCAGTTGAATGAAACTGCTTATCTTAGGAAAAGCTTTGTTTGGAAAATATGCCTTCTCCTAGACTATCTGGAATCTGGGAGACCCTAAATCAAAGGGGACACAATTTAAGAGTGATTATTTTACAGATTAAAGGGGACACAGTTTCATCCCCATCATTGCCACCAAGAAGTCTGTCTTCCTAACAAAAGTTGGCTTCTCAGTGCCAATAAATCTCTTTTTGCCACACAGATTTCGGGTTTGCAAATTCTTTTGCATAGGACCTGCTCTGACCAGAGGGATTTCCCACTCCAATTCTTACACCTTATCACAACTACTACTAACCTCACCATTTGTACCTCATCATCCATATGGGATAATATAGATATAAAATACTATTTAAATGTCAGCTATTATTGCTTATTATTATTACTATTTATATATAAGTTACTATGTATGTTACTATATATAATACTGTTACTTATTATTACTTACTCTTGTTATTTATTGTAGTTAGTATTAACTTGTTACTATTTTTATTTATTATTACTGTTAGTATTTATATATATTACTATATATATGTTACTATGTATATAACTAATACTGTTATTATCATTACTTACTATAGTTACTTATTATTGCTTGCTATTACTTATTATTCTTACTTGTCATTATTACTGTTACTATTATTATTTATTATTTTTTTTTGTTCCTTGTTATTTTCCTGGGTCCTCTGAAGAATTCTGAGGTTACAGAGAGTCAATACTTTGGATATTCTTTACCTTTCCTTCTCAGGGAAATGAAAATAAGACACAACATCCCAAGTTACAGAGGCACAAAAGATTCCTACATTCATCCATATATATCCTTCCCTTCTTTTTTATGACTACCAAGTTTGTGTTTACACTCAGCCAGTTCTAAAGAATCTCAAAATCTCTATCAGAAATAAATGGTTGGCTATTCAAGCAAGACAGAAAGGCCTTTTCTTCCAAATGAAAAGTTTTCATGAAGAAAAGCATCTCAAGGATGGAGAGAAGAAACCCTAGAATGTGAAAGAGCAGAATTGAGCTACTTCTTCCAACTATCAGGAAAACAAAGTAAAATCAACTTTGGGGAAAAGTCAGCAGCTGTTTTCAATGACCTGGAGCAGGGCCCCAGCCCTAGTTCACATCCTGAACATTATTCCTAAACTGGATTTTAGACTATCATGGTTTTCTGCACATCTGTAGCCATGCTCTTCTATGCCACATTTTCCTCTGGAGAGTACTGTATTAGGGGCTGTACTAAATGCAGATTGCTAGAGATGTAAAGTCACAGCCTACTACAAAAGTCCCGGCTATAAAAACATTCTATCATAAAGTGAGAAACAGCTATTTCCTTGATGACATCAGAGCTGGTCTATTCTTAGGGATTCTGGCAGTCATGTATTGAGGCACCCTAAGAGCATCATATGGGAGTAGGTGTTGCAGTAGATAGAGTGCTAGACCCTGAGTCAAGAAGTCTCATTTTCCTGAATTCAAATCTAATCTCAGACAATAGTTGGGTATTACTGGACAAGTCACTGAATTCTGTTTGCCTCAGCTTCTTTAACTGTAAAATGAGTTGGAGAAAGAAATGGCAAACCACTCCATTATTTTTGCCAAGAAAACTCCAAATGGGGTCATAAAGAATTAGCTGTGATTGAAATGACTGAACAACAAAATAGTATCATGTTTGCCCAAAGGGGATCCTATGAGTCCTAGAATATATCATCCAAGCAATTAAGTCCTTAAGGGAAGAACAAAGAGAAATCATATTTTATTCATATAGTCTTTATTAGAACCTTTG
The DNA here is from genome assembly GCF_016432865.1 of Antechinus flavipes. Classification (NCBI taxonomy): domain Eukaryota; kingdom Metazoa; phylum Chordata; class Mammalia; order Dasyuromorphia; family Dasyuridae; genus Antechinus; species Antechinus flavipes. Next base: position 268,147,135 of record NC_067402.1, read on the forward strand.
ATAGTGACAGACATGACTAAGAGCCATGACCAAGAACTGTAACATTTCCAGAGTTCAAAGCAACTTCAAATGTTAACTAGGTGACATATGGATAATTGAACACTAATCCCAGAGTCAGGAGGATCTGAATTCAAATCCAACCTCAGATACTTACTAGCTGTGTGACTCTGGCCACTCCCAGAAAAAAGTGACTTCAGTGATTATCCAGCCTAATCTCTACCCAAAAGAGAATCTCCAATATAAAAAGCTGATAAATGATCATATAGGCTTTGCTTGAAGACCTCCAATGAGGTGAAAGCCACTACCTCTAAATACAACCTATTTTGCTTTGGAACAATCTAATTGGTAGGAAGCTTGTTCTTAATCAATTTGCCTCATTGCACCTCCTACCCATTTTTGCTAGTTCTGCCCTCTGCAGCCAACCAGAATAAATTAATCTCTTTTCCACATGACAGCTTTTCAAGTAGATGAAACTGGCTCTTCCATTTCCTTCACATGTTCTCTTCTCCAAACATCAACAACAACATCTTTTCTCTGGACTAAACATTTCCATCTCCATTTCCATTAACTGATTATCAATTGGATATGAATGCTATGCCCTTTGCCATCCTCACTGCTCCTCCCTAAAAGCTCTTTGGCTTATCTCTTGCTTTCTAAAAACGTGACACAATTAAACACATCCTCCTCCAGATGTGGGCTAGCCAGAACAGAATACAGAAAGCCTATTTAACCTTCCAATTTCTAAAAGACATGCCTGCCTCTCTTTTCCCCCTCTGTGACATTTTTATTTTTTTAAAAACAATAATTATACTTTCTTTTTACCATTTAAAAAAATTGAGTTTCCTAATCTCTTTCTCCCTCTAGCACCTGTCCCATCCATTGAAAAAGTAAGCAATACACCAATTATCCATGTAATGTCATGCAAAACATATTTCCATTTTTGCAATGTTGCAAAATAAAGGTAAGGAAAAAAGTGGAAAAAGTATCCTTTGAACTGCACTCTAAATTCATCATTTCTTTCTCTGGCGAGATAGTATTTTTCAACATGAGCTTGAGGAATTGTCTTGATCATTGTCTTCCTCAGAGTAGTTAAGTCTTTCACAGTTGATCATTATTATAATATTGCTGTTACTATGGGCAATGATTTATTGGTGATGCTCACTTCACTTTCCATCAGTTCATATAAGACCTTCCAGGTTTTTCTGAAACCATTCTACTTTCTATTTCTTATAGCACAATGGTATTCCATCACAATCATATACCACAACTTGTTCAGTCATTCCTTAATTGATGGACATCCTTCAATTTCCAGTTCTTACTTTAGCTCAAGACTCCACTATTTGTGTGTGTGTGTGTGTGTGTGTGTGTGTGTGTGTGTGTGTGTGTGTGTAAGGGGGAGGCTGTTATGTAAACATCACTCTTATAATGTCATCGGTCCTCTGAAAACAAAAGAGAAACAACAACAAAGTTGAGAACCAAAAGGGAGAAGCTATGATGACAGCTCCATATCAGCTCTATTAAACCTTGATATGGGTTTGATATCCTCCCTCCTCATTCAGGATTTGGTCTTTGTTCATTGGTTTTGACTCTATATTTCCCTTTATCTTTTGGATATTTGTATTTTTTTTAATTTCTGCTAATGTTTTAACAGAGGCAACATGTACTTAGAGAATAAAGAACAGGCTTTGAAGTCAGAAATAATTGTATTCAAGTACTGTCTCTGGTACATATTGATTATGTAATGTGGGAAAATTATAACCTCTCAGTGCTCTAGATTAAAGGTGCCAAACTTGTGGTCTGATGAACCAAAAAAAAAAAAAATGTAATTGAGAAATTGTAAACAAAATAAATAAAAATATGTTATTGTTCAGCCATTTTTTAGTTGTATCTAATTCTTCATGAACCCATTTGGGGTTTCTTGGTCAAGACATTTGAGTGGTTTACCATTTCCTTCTCCAGCTTATTTTACAGATGAGGAAATTGAAGCAAACAAGGTTAAGTGCTTTTCCCGGGGTCACATAGCTTGTAAGTTTCTGAGACCAGAATTGAACACATAAATATGAATCTTCATTATTCCAAGCCCAATGCTCTATCCATTGTGCCACTTAGTTGCCCATATTTATTCTGTATATATTTATATGTACATGTTGTCTCTCTTCATAGAACATAAACTCCTTGAGGGCAAGAATTGTTTTTTTGTTTGTTTTGTCTTTGTATCTCTAATGCCTAGCACTTAGCACAGTGTCTGACACATAGTAAGTGTTTAATAAATACTTGTTGATTGAATCAGATCATGCACAGAAGTCTTAACTATATTTTTGTCTCTTTTTCTGTTAGAAATTTAACTGGGGATTCAAGAATTGAGGGTCCAAGAATCAAGGGTCAAAACTTAAGATTTCCCACATCTTTATCAACCTCTTAAAATATTCCCAATCACAGAAATTAAGTTCATGAAAAGCTAGATTTAGAACTGCAAAGGACTTTACAATCTTCTTTATAAATGAGAAAACTGAGACCCAGGAAACCTGTAGAAAGTCACAGTCAGTGAAGGAACTCGGGGTGAGGTATAAGATCCTTCAGCCCAGAGGGAACCTGCTGACAATGTCTGGTTCGACTCCCCATTTCCCCTAAGGGCTCTTGGCCTTCCTGAGAAGTCAGAGGGTGGTGACAACTTGTGTTGTAATTAAAGCAGAGTGATACCAAGTGGAAGAGTGATACCAGGAAGTAAATTACATACAATAGCAAGTTATTTATGTGGTCCCACATGCACTGTTGTTTTTGTTACATTTTATAAAGGGGAAAGTCCTTGAAATAAATGGACTTTATTTCCCACCATCCTCGGAGTCCCACCTCATCATTTCTCTACTAGAAATGTGGGGGCTCTAGAAACCAATGATACATTTTGTCACCCAACTTGGGGGCTCTGGAAAGCAGGACACAACAGAAATCAATATAATATATCTGAAGTAATCTGGTAGTAAATGGCAGAGATGGAGTTTGAATGCAGAACTTCTGATTCTGAATATATCATTCTTCTATGTCAATATAAATTTTAAAACATGTTTAGAATCACTATTTGCTGCAAATTATCTCTAAGTAGCTTTGATCCATTTCTTGGAGATTTTTCTTCTTATTCCTTCTACTTTTATTTTCTTCCTTTTATATTATCTCCTGATAACAAATCTGGACTTCAATTAGTGCCTTGAACATAGCTGAAAAGTCTTAGGATAATATACTCCTGAGGTGGAAAATCAGTCAATAATTATTTATTAAGTGCCTATTATGGCCAGACACTCTGCTAAGGGAGATACAGAAAAAAAAAAAAGAAAATGACAGTCCCATATGTAAAAGGAGGTCAAAAGGAATCACTGACAAGCAGGACAGCTTTGAAAGTTGCATATGTGCATGTATTATATACTTATAAAGAAAAGCAAGCTATACATAATTTCTTTCATTCTGTTCTATTGTGGAAGTATTAATTTTAGTTGATGCTTATTAAGTTCAGATTTTTTTAATGTGGAAAAAAAAAAGATCTTCAAGAGTCCATCTAGCCCATTCTCCTTCATTTCATAAACAGTTAAACCAAATCCTTGAAACAGAAGTGACTTGTCCAAAGTCACACAAATAATAAGTGGCAAAATTTTAATCTAGGACCTCTAAGCTTTTACTCTCTCCTGCTTCCAAAGTGAAGACCAAGATTGGTCTTTGCCATATTCAAAGAAGCTCTAGCATGTGCTTGATATCGCTTATGCCCTCACAACTGACATAGTTTATGTCCCATTGGTAGAGTTGTTAGTCCAGTCCAGTTAGCATCTATCAAAGTACTTTGATGTGTTGTTTTTACCTATATCTAATATATTCATATATGTATACATACACACACACATACACAATAAGTTTTATTATATGCTTATGTAGGGATGAGAAAGAGAAATTCAATCAGCTACCCAATTCCAGTTAATAAAACTAACAAGATACTATAGCCATTATTCCTTATCAGATAAGAATACATCTACTGAATTAATCATTAAATCAAAAGTAAGAACATCTCTGCAAAGTCACTCAACAAATCAAAGGAATTAGATTAAGAGTGAAATAGTCTTCAATCAATTTAGAAAGAATAGAAGTCACTGAGTAAAATTAAATGATTTTTTTATAGGAAGTATATTGAGATTGGTTGAAGAAATTCACTCATAACTTGTGGAAGTTGGATAAAATAGCAAGTAGTTCAGAACTCAGCTGATACATCTAGAGGAAAGAAGTAATCACTTGTAAAGAAAGAAAGCAAGATCCCCTCATTCTTCCCTTCTATGCTTAACCAGTCCAAGCAGTGTCCAAGTTGAAATAACTAGCAACAATGTGTTGGAAACTGAGGGGAACATTGAAGAAAACTAGTCATATTGAGGAGAGACAATTCCAAGACTTTCGAAGGACCCCAAGAGAAAGTTATACCACACTTATGAGAAACTTGAAGAGGATTCCACAAAAGGAGAAAAAGAGTTTACCCCTTGCCACATTAGTGCTCTAAGCTTGAGTTTATTTTCCTCTGGATTCTGTATCTACTTATAGGACAGTGTGTCCCTGACTCCTGGGGGAAATTGTGTCCCAACTTTTCTTACTATGTAATAAGAATAAATACCCATAACTAAGAGCCAATTTATCTGAAATGCCACCTCTTTTTCATCAGATCAATAAAGATGACAAAAAAAGAAAAAATGTCAAATGGGGGGGCATTATGGGAAAACAGATGTATTAATACCCTGCTTGTGAAACTTTGAATTGATGCAACAATTTTGGAAAGCAATTTAGAACTTTTCTCAGGTGACTAAACTGTGCATATCCTTTGGGATATCTAGACATATCCCAAAGAAATCAAAAACAGAAGAAAAAGATCCATATTTACCAAAATATTTAAAACAGCTCTTTTTGTTGTGGAAAAGAACTAGAAACTAAGAGTTTAGTATACATTAGGGCAGGCTTAACAAAACATAGTACATGAATGTATTAAATTATTATTTTGCTACAAGAAATACTAAAAGGGACAGTTTCAGAGAAACCTGGGAAGAATTGTATGAATTGATGCAGAATAAAATAAGCAAAATCAGAACAATGCAGAGTAAAGTAAGCAAAACTAGAACAATAACAACATTGTGAAGATGAATATCAATAAAATACATAGGAATTCTGATCAAAGCAATGAACTATCAGGACAAAGCATCCTGATAAAGAAGTGTTGAACTCAAGTTATAAAATTTTATATATACATATATATATACACACATATATACGTATATATATTTATTATAAGGGTTTTCTTCTTCATGTACTCTAGGTTAAGGATGATGACTTCATTGGTATGGAGAAATCCATCTACCCATGTAAGTCAAGAATTTCTTTGAAACTTGGAGTCCTACAAAGTTGTCTAGGACAAGGAGAGATTAAGAGACTTGTAAATGGTTGCATAGTCAGTTGTGTGTCAAAAGAAGAATTCAAAACTAAACTTTCTTGGTCCTGAAACAAGCTATCTATTAACTATGACACACTGATTTAAGAAAACAAATCTACAGATTGGAGAATAAAGAGGGGGATAGTCCATTAGTAGGACTTGGTCAGACTATATCTGGAATATTGTGTTCAGTTCTGGGTAAATTTTAGGAAATACTTCAGCAAATTTCAGTGCATCTTCAAGAGACTGACCAAGAATAATGAGAAAAACGTTGAGAGCAAATTATTTAAGGGTCAGTTACAAGATTGATGGGGTATTTACCCTGGAAGAGAAAAGTTATGAGAAGGGGAAGGGACATATTTGGTAGCTTTCTCAACGTATCAACAAGGTTGTTAAATAAAAGAGCAGTTAGTTTTGTCTGGTTTGACACCATAGAATAAAATTAGAAGCATTGAGGACAAGTTAAAGAAGGATATATTAATAGCTGGGATTAACATAGTATTTTTTTGCTGAGGTAATTGGGATTAAGTGACTTGCCCATAGTCACACAGCCAGGAAGTGTTAAGTGTCTTGATCCAAATTTGAACTCAGGTCTGACTTCAGGGCTTTATCCACTAAACCAACTAGTGTCCTGATTTATATAGTATTTTAAAGTTTACAAGGTACTGTACACATATTGGTTCATTTGATAAGAAAGAATTACTTGTGAATGAATGAAGGCTAAATGAATGAATTAATGAAAGAATGAATGAAAGTATTGTCAGAGACTGAGCTAACTTAGTTACTGAAGATAACTACAAGCAAATGACAGCATCTGCCTTTAAGAAACTGAAATTCAAATAAAGAAAGATAAAACATAAAAGGGGGACTACAAGGAAGAGGGAACACTCTACCAACTAGAGTTAGCAATTGCTAAGTAGAGACAAATAGGACTAATTCCAAGCAAGATAAGGCAAAAGTTTGCCTATCAAAACTCAGGCAAAAGTTCATCTATCAGAAGTCAACATCCTAGAATGCAGAGTCTAATCTCTGGTGGAATGAGTATGAAGATGGCTAGAGTATAGGCAGTATGGTTTGGAAATAGCTAGGAAGAGAATTTATGATCAATTAGATCAATTAGAATTTTCCCAAAGTAAAATAGACTGCCTTAACAAATAATGAGCTCTTCAAGCATTGGAGGTGTTCAAGCTACTGCAGGTAGCTAGGTGGTGCCATAGTGGATAGAGTACTGGGCTTGAAACCATAAAGACTTATCATCCTGAGTTAGACACTTACTAGCTAGGCAAATCACTTAACCCTATTTGCTTCAGTTCCTCATCTGTAAAATGAACTACAAAAGAAACTGGCTAACCATTTCATTATCTCCACCAAGAAAATCTCAAATAAAGTCATGAATAATTGGTCACAGATTGAACAACTCAACAACAATAATAACACAGGCTGCCTTAACAAGTAATGAGCTCCTCAAATACCAGAGGCATTCAACTAGCAGTCAAATGACTACTTGATGGGCACACTGCAGAGGGGATTGCTCTCCCGGAAAGAGAGTAGATAACCATTAAGGTCTCTTCCAAACACATCTGTTTGTTCGACCTTTTTGTATATCATGACAATCAGATGACTCCTATTGATCCCTTCTCAGAATAAAATTTTAAAATGTATAAAAATACATAGGATTACAAAGGAAACTCTATTGAAATGAGTTTATCTAAATATTTTTAAAAGACATGTTTACACACAGTTAAGAACCCCTTTTCAGAATATGAGCTCTATGAGGGAAGGCATTGCCATCTTTATCTTTGTAATCCTAACATCTAACACACAGTAGGCATTTAACAAATATTTCCTGAATGAATAAATCGCTTATAATTCAAAGGTAGAAAGAAGCCTACCAATTTTTTCTTTTAGAGGTGAAATTATTAATCATTCAGACTGAAGAGTTAATTATACTTTAGCAGTGATGCCCGTCATCATGAATTATCCTCAAATGTAAATTTCTCTAAGTCTTTTCTCAAGAAATCCTCTGCAATGCATCTCAAAGCTTTTCATTCTTGTTTCACCTGTGGCTTTTAGTCCTCACCTAAGTATCTAATTAGACAGTGACACAGCCCTGGGTAACATTTTTCACTCTGTGACTATTCCATTCATTTTGTCAATTTCAAAAATTGACAGCTGGAAGGAGCTGAAAATGGCCCAGCACCTGCTTATTAATTTCCTTAAGATGCTTTTTCACTTCCTTCCCATGAAATCCAGGGAGGTGAATACAGACTTTTTTCTAATCCGCCAGGAATGGCAGCAATATGAGAGGGTTGCTTGATGACATTTTAATGTTATTTTATTTTTTTTTGAAATGTCTGCTGCACAAGCAGCTGAGAAAACCTCACCCTAATGGCCTTTGGGGGAAAGCCAGGAGAGGGAGCATGTGATGATTCAAGCAGAAATAACCTTCGCCTTGGTTGAATAAGCAGTAAATGAAAAATAGCTTCATGTGTCAAATGAATGTTTAGATTAGAGAATGCATAAACCACACTGATGTGTTAAGCCAGGAAAGACTACGCAGCATAGAGAATGACAGGAGGATTTGTTGGCAGAAGACCTGGGTGGGACTATCATCTGTTATTTATTACCTGAGTAACTGTGGATGAATTACAACTCCTCTACCCCTTAATTTCTTTGTATCAAGAAAAGGAGGGATGGATTTGAAGTCAAAGACTAGAAGTCAAATCTCACCTCTGCTACTTAGCAATTTTGGATAAGTTTGCACCATTTTCCAGGATATGGGAAATATTGTCGAAGTAATCCTGGAGTTGTTCCCTCCCCGCAATTTCAAGTTGGACTTTTAGAGACTTCCCTGAAATTTTTTTGAAGTACTGGTGAGGTTTAGTAACTCATGCCTGTAGATCCAATGGATAGTTAGAGCTAAAAAGTTCTGAGCTGCAATGGAATAAGTTGTTGAACTATCTACACCAAAATCCAGAAATAATATGGTGAGCCCCTAGGGGCAAGGGATCACCAGGGTTCCTGAGGAGGGATGAGCCAGTCCAGATAAGGTATAGAATAGGTCAAAGCTCCCATTCCATGTGGCAAGGAGATAGGATCATGAGCAGCTGTTCCACTTCCAACCTGAGCAACATAGGGAGATCCAGTTTCAAAAAATTAGTGGCAAAACTAAGGACCAAAAGTGTTTGCAGTTCCACTGCTAACTAGTGGTTTTTATAATTTTTCAAATATCAGTCCTGAATGAAACCTTGGTATATATCAGTAATGGTACTTCTGTGTCTTTTTAAAATCTTCTTTCAGGATGGGGGCCTAAGTTTTAATGAAGCATACATATAATTAGTATTCTGATTTACTTATGTCAAAATATAGCCTATTTTAGAAAAATATTCCAGGAGATATTTGAAGAACTTTTTCACAAAATACATTCTTTCTCCTTTGAGGCTGATCAATCCTTATGGAGAAATAACACAGAATTTTGATGAAAGGTCCAGGCTTTGATTGAGGGAGGTCTGGGTTATAGTCAATTTCAGACAAGTTGAGGAATCCAGGGAAAATTACTGTGTCTTTTCATTAAAAAGGGTTTTGTTTGTTTGTTTGTTTGGTTTGGTTTTGTGAGGCAGTTAGGTTTAAGTGGATTTCCCAATGTCACCAGCTAGGGTTAAATATCTAAGGTCAGATTTGAACTCAGGTCCTCCTGACTCCAAGGTTGGTGCTCTATCCACTGTGCCATCTAGTTGAGCCTTTTCATAGTTTCTTTATCTATATAATGGCAATAATCATAGCAGCTTGTATAGTAGTAAGTGGATAATCTGATGGAAAGGTCTATGCAAGATATTTTGCACCTCTTAAAGTATTGGATACGTATCAGGCATTATTTTTTCCAGGAAAAATTATGGAAAGAAGCACAATCCCTAAAAATGAAGTCAATATGTCTCTTTAAGCCTAGGGTCTACTGCATTAGCATTTCTGGCAGTCATTCATTTGGTTCTTTAATTTTCATGATACCCATGATATATGTTGCATGAAGAGTATAGAAAGTAAGATGAACCTTCATTCTTCAAAATGCAAGTCCTTGCCTCTCTGTTCAGATTTTTGAGTTTTTTCCAAAAACACTATTCTGTTATGTTCACTCCTGTCTTTTTGAAAAAGAATTATATCCTGGTAAGCTTCATGCTTATGGTAACATTCAATGGTGACACTCACCCAAGATTGGATATAAATGGTAAATGGCAGAATTGAGATTTGACCACTGGTCTTCTGATTGCAAATCAATCCCCTCTTTTTCTCTCATGGAAAAGTATATCCATAAAGACCTGTTTAGTTTGTTTAATAGTGGAGAAAGCACTAGGTTAAGAGTCAGGAGATCTTGGTTCAAAGCCATGCTGAGTCTACTCCTTGTGTAACCTTGAGCAAATGACTTAAATTTTCTTCAAGGATTCCATTTCCACATCTGTAAAAAAATCAGATGACAACTAAGGTCCTTTTCAGTTGTAAATTTTTAATCCTATTTTTCTATTTCTCTTTCAGTCTGTCTTGACTTTAAAAAAAAACTAATATATTTCTACTCTTATAATCAACAACAAACGTAATTCTTAATAATATAATAAATATCCAACTCAACACTGGAATTAAACTGGTGCTTAGATTCAATGCAAGGGGAGGGGATAAGGAAATATTTGGTTCTTGGTTCTTTATCAACAGAATTGGAAGAAACAATTAAACCAATAGCAAAGCATTTAATTGAGACAGAATAGTAAAACAAACAAAAAAAACCAGGGAACTTAAACATCATTTCAGCTCCCCAAACACCAAGATATACTATATACCATAAATTCAAATTTCAGTGAGGACGGAAATAACTCCATGAAAAACTCACACTTTGAGGTCAAGAAAGATTTTGATCTCAGTCATGACTGAAAAGCTCCTGACTACTCTGCATGATTTTACCTCCCAGAGATTCTCAGAATGGTCTAGTATTTCCATTTGTATTCAAATTATCCTGTTTTCTGTCAAAAGCTGTACCCTGATCAGATTCCTCTCTTTGCTATGTTCTCTACTCTTTTCCATCTCTCTAATAATGAATTTTTGGCTTCTTAGCTGCTGTTCATTGAATGTGACATGTACAGTTTAGTACCAAACAGATATATAACTCAACACTGAAATCATAGTACTCCTTGCAGTCCAGGAATTGGGAGAAAGAGGGATCAAGGCACCCTTTTGACTCATGCCTATACAAGATTACTACTGATTTCCAACACTGCCTCCATCACTGAGATGTTATCTCTCTTTAGAGTATAGAATTTAGTCCTCAAACTGGTAAATAGCACATATTATAATATCATAATATAATATCAATATTATAATATATTAACCACAAATCTTCAAATGTGTTTATAAACAGTCCTGTCCTTTATTTTATAGACAGCCAAAAGAGTCCACTAAGGCAGCTGTGAAATTCCCAGACTTGCTCCTCTCAATGGAAAATTACTTAATCCTATTCCTAGTTAGTCAAGGATATCTATATATACATACATAAATAAATCCATTTCACTACTTCTGAATAACAGGATATATGTATTTATCAACTACCTAATAGAATATAGAAGTCTGCTACTTGATAGATTATTACAAGATATAGAGAATCCAGGCCTATTAGATAATAGACTCAACAACCTCTTTTTTATTTAACAGTATTTTGTTTTTTCAAATATGCATAAAGTTAGTTTTCAATGTTCATATTTGTAAAATTTTGTGTTCCAAATTTTTCTTTCTCCATTCTTTACCTCCCTCCTTCCCAAGACAGCAAGCAATCTGATATAGATTAAACATGTGTAATTCTTTTAAACAAGTTTCCATATTTGCCATGTTGTACAAGAAAAATCACATGAAAGGGAGAAAAACATGATAAAAAAAGAAAACAAATAAACAAGCAACAAAAAAGGTGAAAATATGCTTCAATCCACATTCAGTCTCCATAATTCTCTCCCTGGATGCAGATGGCATTTTTCATCCCAAGTCTATTGGAATTGTCTTGGATCACTGCATTGCTCATTCCATAATCTTGTTACTATGTACAATGCTTTATTAGTTCTGCTTGCTTCATTCAACATCAGTTCATATAAGTCTTTTCAGGCTTTTTGGAAATCACAATAGTATTCCATTACTTTCATATACAACAATTTGTTCATTCAGCCATTCCCCAGCTGATGGGCATTCACTCAATTTTCAGTTCCTTGCCACTACAAAAGAAGTTCCTACAACTTCTACTGAAGTAGTTTTTCAAATTTAATTCATGCTACACAGAGTATCATAACTATTAATGCATCATGTTACACTCTAAGGTAAAATCTTGTCCTTGTTTTACTGGTGCCTCCAATACTATAGAGGAAATAACATATGTGTTAAATGACTATGAAAGAAAATAGAATGTGTCAAATATAAAATACAAGTATAAATAGATTACTATGGGGGTTTAAAGGATGGAGGATTCCCTTCCAATTGCTAGAAGTCAAAACAGAATCTAATTTGCATGGAGCAAGGGTGAATATGTGATAGGCAGTGGGTAATATATTGAGGATACAAATACAAAAGTACAACAATCCTTTTTCTCAAGTGGCTTATCTTCAACTAGAAGAACACAGCATGTTCTCAGATAAGAAGACACATGATTTCTTTTTTTTTTTTTTTAATTTTACAAGTGTTTTTACTAGTATAGGCTGCTTCTACAAAGGAATTTTCTTTACCAACATATGCAGGTCAGAACTCTATGCTAATTATAAGTCTTGGAGCTGGCCACATATCAACTTAAAAAACCACAAATTAACATTATATGTGTTGAAGTGTATTTTAATTTATTTTGCTGCTGTTTGCCTCAGTTTCCTTATTTATAAAATGAGCTGAAAAAGGAAATGGCAAAAACCATTTCAGTATCTTTGCCAAGAAAACTTCAAATGGGGTCATCAAGAATCTGACATGACTTAAATGACTGAACAACAACAGCCAAAGGTTGAGCACAGCAAGTTGAGAAAATTCTCTGATATATCTGACTTTGTTGATCATGGCTTTCTATCTCTGACTCTGTCTCTGGAACATAGAGTTGAAGCTTGGTTCAACTCCTACCTCAAACACTTGGTAACACTGTGGTCCTGGGCATGTATCTTAGATATTAGAATCTCAGAGTCTCAGTTTGCTCCCTTATAAAATTGGGATAATGGTAATTATGTGCATAATTAAATCTAATTTGTAGGAGGTTGTTGTGACTATCCAAAAGTAGGATGCAGTGGATACAGCAGGTAGAAACTGGATTTGGAGTTAGGGAGAAATGGTTTGAATTCTCCTTCAGACATTTAGTATTTGGATGACTCTAAATCCCATCATCTCTCTTGGTCTCAGTTCCCTCATCTGTAAAATGAAGGGATTGGGTTTGACGTTTTCTAAGGTCCTTCAGTTTATAAACTGATGATTCTATATATGCAAAGCACTTTGTAGATCACAAAATTATTATTTTATTAATTTATTAGGGGCAGTCAGATGGTGAACTGATAGAAGACCAGCCCTGAAGTCAGGAGGATCTGAGTTCAGATGTGGCCTCAGACACTTAACTTAGCTATATGATCCTGGGCAATTCACTTAACCCCAATTGCCTCCACAAATACAAATAAAATAAAATAATATACTTTATCATTTTAAGCTCTTTTTATGAAGGAGGGTAAAGTCAGAGCTTCCAGTATTGGGTGCAGCAGCACATCCAGAAATTATATCCTCTGGAGAGGAGGGATTTCCATAAACCAATACAATCACCTTCTGGTCCAAAGATAGATAGTTGATAGCTATTCAGAAAGATATATGAAGATACATAAATAGATACATATATGCATACATACATAAAAAGATATATTAACTGATACAGACACACATAAACATCAACAGACACAGAGAGATATATATAAACTGATACATAAATGGATGCATGTATATGCATATACATATATACATATATACACACATATATTCAGGAAATAAATAGAATTGCTTTGTGGATCATCATCTGGATCTAAATTTTCCTGTTTCCCCTCTTGCCTTTCTTCCACCGGGAACAAAGAGTCCCTTATGTTAGAAAGGGATATGAATGAAATAAGCTCTCTGAAGGACTTTGAGCAGCAAGGAAGAAAAGCATTGTATCATCAGTGCTAGAGAGCATTCATTATGATAATTCAAGCCAAGATGGCTTGTACCCTGGTTGCCATAGAAAGCATGTCTTTGCTGACAATTTTCTTAACCTGCTGGGTGAAATTTCTTTGCTAAACAAATAAATGGCATCTTCTAGACCTCAAGAGCCAATCTCTGTCCAGCACCATGAAACCTGAAATCTCTCCTCACCTAGACGGGAGTTAAAATCCCTTAGAAATTATCAAAGGCAGACAGTTGTTTTTAGGAGTTAGATAATGTCTTTGCTTGTTTTTGAGAGTGGCTGGGAGCAGTTTTTTATTCTCTTTAATTCATGGAAGAGAAACGTGGGCAAAGTCGAGTGCCTTTGTGTTTGGGCCTTGATGTTCCATCACTGGTGGGAACATTTTTATGAAGCTCAAAAGCCAAGGGATAATGAAAGAAAAGACAGAGAAAAGCATCTAGTCTCTACCCTCCCCCTTCTCCTATAAACACAAACCAATATTTCTCTGTAAATGCCTATTGACATTTTGCTAGACCAGAAGTGGTTGGTTTCATGCTTTTATTGTTCTCTCAGTCATTCTAAGATGGTTGCATTTGCCCAGAAATTCAATAAAAGGAAGTCTTATCTTACAGGCCATAAAAGGGAGGCTTTCAAAACCCATATTAATTATCTCCAACAGCATCTAAACATTGATCTTAGTTGTAAAGGTTTTCACTCAGATCATTTTGAGGCCCTTTGGTGTCTTGATACCAAGCATGGGTTGGCATCTTCTCCACTGCAAAAATGCATTGACCTTGAAATAAACATGATCACTACAAGAAACCTGCTACTGCACCCTCTGTAAAACATCTGTCCAAGGCATCTCTTTTTGAATCTGAGAATGAACTTTTCTGATGGTATCCATGTATTCTTCAGTAATTAAATAGTACCTCAATTGTTTTTTAAGGGCAGCTAGGTGACTCAATAGTAGAGTACTAGACCTAGAGTAAGGTCTCTTTGTGACTCTGAATAAGTCTCTTATATTCTTTCTGACTTGTCTATAAAATTGGGGTGATAATAATACCTAGCTCCCAGCATTGTTGTGAGAATTAAATGAGATATCACATGTAAAGTACTTCCACACCTCAAAATACTACACAAAATCTAGTTATTATTATTAGCTATGATGAGTGCCTTACGGAATAGATTCTAGCTTAGTGCCTTATTATCTGTATGATTTTTAGTCAATCCATAATTTCTATTGGCCTCAGTTTCTCATCTGTAAAATAAAAGGATTTCATTAAAAGAATTTCAATGTCTCTTCTAGATCACAATCCTATGATCTTTCTCTGTTAAATCTTTTGATAGTCCAGACAAAAGTTCTTATTAGTTCCTTTTTTTAAAAGCAAAAATACTACTAAGTCTACAGAACCTCCTATTGTCTTGGACTTAAGGATTGTAGTTTTATGAAATAGTATTGGACCAGAGAACTATGGATTTAGAGATAGAAGTGATCCTCTCATTTTATAAGTGAGAAAACTGAGATTAATTAACTTCCCTAGGGCACACAGGTTATAAGTGACTAAGGCAGGATTTGAATTCAGATCCTCTAATTCCAAGTCCACCATTATAGGACAGCATACTGCCTGTCAGAAGAATGATTCATTGTGACCAAAAATCTAGAAGTTATTATGGTATTGTGTTTATTATCAATTATGTAAAGATGACGAATTCCAGCCTCTAGATAAGATACACTGCTGTTTTGTTTTGTTATTTCCCTCATCTAAGCATCATCTATATAACTGATTTCACTTGCCATTGCTGTTAAAAGCCCAAGCTACACCTCAGAGTTGTTCCCTTGACTGAGTATACGTGACGTCATTGACACAGGAAGATTACTTTCATTCTAAGAGGTGGTGTTTATACATTCTTAATCCAATTTAAAATACTTCCATTAGATGGTAATTTTCTGGGTGATCTGTTTTTCTATATGAACAATAAGAAGAGAGTTTAAACAGCCTTCAAAGTTCCTTCTAGTATTGGCAGTAGAACAAGTGAGATCAGAACAGGGAATGAGAAGCCAAGGCCCCCTACTGAGATAGAGATGGGGACAAGATTAGAGATTCCCAGTAAGGAAACCTTTCTTCCATGAAAGTCGGCACCCTGTCTTCAAGTCTTCAAGAAAGTTGCCTAGGAAACTGAAATGATAAGCTTAGGGTCACACAGACAACATATTTCCGAGATAAGATCTGAACTCAAATCCTTCTGATTCCATTGCTAGATCTCTATCAACTATGCCATGCCTTTTCTCATATTTACTAATGAGAATGCCCATCAAAAAATGGTACTTGAAAAATTAAAAGGCAATGGTAAGAACCAGAAAAAAGATGATGGTACATACATTGAGATGCCAAAATATGAACTTTAGCATGATGCTGATGATTATAGTGGCCAAGGAGGCACTACAGAGACTGCCCAGGTAGACATTTTGAGCCCAAAAGCTGGGAAGTGATCCTAGGCTTGATGGGCCAATGCAGCAGATGGTAGGGTCAGGAATTCCTGGGTGTAAATCATTTTGCAAAAATGTTTATGGTCCTAGAAGAAGAGCAGAAGATCTATAGTCTTGGTAGGATACCCAAAGGATAAGTCTTGCATTGAATGTCTATAATCGCATGCTAATAACCAGGACATGATGATGTTGATGATGATGATGATGACAATAATAATAATATCAACAACAATGATTATGATGACAACCATGAAAATGATCATGGTGATAACTAGGGAGGGAGCATGCAAATTGGAGAGAGAACTAGTTTCAGCATTAAGATGATCCAAGATCCTACCATTGATCTCTAATGGCTGCGTGGTCTTAGGAAAGTCACTTGATCTCTGATTACCTCAATTTCTTCAACTATAAAATGGGGATAATAATAACACTTACCTCCCAGGGTTGGTAATTTTCTAAGAATAAGAGAGAAAGAGAAAGAAAAAAATAGGCATTTATATGGCACCTACTAGTACACACATAGTAAGTGTCTTAGGTTTAGG
This sequence comes from Antechinus flavipes, assembly GCF_016432865.1. NCBI lineage: Eukaryota > Metazoa > Chordata > Mammalia > Dasyuromorphia > Dasyuridae > Antechinus > Antechinus flavipes. The sequence goes on from NC_067402.1 coordinate 268,163,781, forward strand.
ACAAGTGCTCTATCCACTGCATCACCTAGCTGCCTTTAATATGAGTTTTTGAACAGTTGCAGATTTGTACTGCAAAGGGAGATTGCAAAAACACCTCACTTGGAGTTTTCTAAACTCATCAAACCACAGACCTGGATCAAAAACAAACAAAAACCCTGAAGTATCTGTAGCACTTTAATGTTTGTAAACATTTTTACATACTTTAACTCATTTTACTCTACCTGTGAGATAGGCACCATTACTATTAGCCCCATTTTACAGATGGAGAAACTGAGTTTCAAAGAAGTAAATAGCATTAATACTAATTATATTAGTAATTAATATTCCTAATTATTAGAAATTCATAATTACTAATTAATAAGTATGTATCAGAGGAAGAATCCTACTGTCTTCAAGTCCAGTACTCTATCCATTATACAACATATGCTGTATCTTCAGTCACATTTGAAAGCAATTGTTTTCAGTGTCACTTTCTAATGTCAACAAATTAATATTATATTCACAAATGTAATAGTCTATAACTCTGAACTGATGGATTGTTGATAATGGGAGAATTCAACTATAAATATACATATGTAATTTTATATGAAAAAAATGGCTCAAAATGAGAAAATTATATTCACTTGTGTATTTTAAGGCATGGATAACTGCAGAGATTAGTAATTTGTCATCCACCATAAGTGACTAAAAACAAGAGTTGGTCCTGCCTATTGCAACAAATGTTGCCTCAGTAAGTAATTCATTCCCCCAAGCATTTTTAAGCACCTGCTATATACTAAGAAGCCAGTAAACTAGCATTTACTAGTCATCTACTATGTAAAATGAAATCAGTGAACATTTATTAAGCACCTGGAATGTGAAAAAGAAGTCAGTCAACGAGCATTTATTAAGCATCTACTGTATGCCAAGAAGTTAATGAGCATTTATTAAGTACTTAGTATGTGTCAGTAAACCAGTCAGTAAACATTTATTAGGTATCTACCATATGCCAGACCCAAGTGTGTGCTAAGAAGTGCCAACTGTTAGAGACACAGAGGGGAACAAGTGAAACAATCTCTGAACTCAAGGATCTTATATTTTATGGGGAAGGGAGGACAATTTGTACGCAGATTTTTAAAAAGCAGTTTCCAGGGGGCACCAGCAACCAGGATGAACTTCTATAAGATGTGACACTTGAAATGAGCTTTGACAATGAACAACAACTAGGAATACTATAAGTCAGAGATGAGGTAGAAGTACATACTAGGCAGAGGAAATTACCTACAAGATATGGAGACAGGATATGGGATTCTATGTTCAAAGGTTAATTTGATGGGATATAGAATGCATGAAGTACCATAAGGGAAAGGGGCATCAGCAGTAGACAAGCTTAGGAATCTCTGCTTTATCCAAGAAATAAGGGGGAGCCAGCCACTGGAGCTTTTTGCAATGGTGAGTAACATTCAGATGTGAGCTTTGGGGAAATCATTTTTTATGTTGTGGTGGGGTGAGGAATGGACTGAAATGAATAGAAACCTGTAATGTCCAGACTAGCTAGCTCTCTGGAGGATCTTAGTGGAGGAGTGCAGGAGGCAGGACAGCCATCAAGAGGATGGTCAAAGATGGAATGTCCCATTTCCAGTCTTCTCAGCCCTTATATACCTTAGTACAATGACATCATTACAGCACACTGACTATGTGTGAACTACCTCACCAAATTAAAACTAGAGAACCATTATCTCATTAATTCCACCGAGTTAACACCCTGCTGTAAGTATCTTTACTTCAAGTATACTTTTCTCAGAGTTCTCCAATATCTTCAGTCCTCTAAGAAACCCAAGCCAAGGAGACCTAGAAGGAAAACATAATAATCCAGGCAAGAAATGATGAGAGCTTGAATTCTTGTGGTGACCTTTTGAATGGAGAAAAGAGCTCTCAGTATTCCCCTCTGTGAAATGGAGATACAGGACAAGCTAGAATCATAGAACCACAAGAGATATAATGGGGATAAACTTTTCAAGATTTTCAGTTGATTATATTTGGAGAATAATGAATGGGAAAGAGGAAAGAATTCAGGATGACGTTTGAGAACCTGAGTCACTGAAAAGATGCTTTTGAAAGAAATATAGAGAAGCTGCCCACCAGCTAGGAACTCTTTTAGACAAAGTGTGACCAATGTCAGATCCTTGCAGAGGTGTACCATAAATGTTTAAAAAGCAGCTCTGAGAGGGATACAAATTTATTTAAGTATAATCTGCATTATTTGCTATTTTCTCCATCACTTTTTAAAGTCTAGCAATCAACATCAAAAAATTTAGTATTTACTTATTTCCAAAGCCCACATTGAAAATTTAGTCACCTCTCAGAAACCTTCCAGCACAAGCATGGATAACTTTGCTTTTTTTTTTGATGGGAATGGGGGAATTAGAAAGTAGAAAGAAGTAGTCAGCTGCAGCTTAGGGAAATTAGATGAGAGAGAATGCTGACAAACTTCTCTGATTTAACACGTTTGACAAGAGCCTGCCCAGTTTATATTCATCTGTGTTCAGTCCAGCAAAAGCTGTAGAATTGCTATTATGTTATGCTGTTGCTCATTAGGTTGCTATGTCCCAAGCACTCATGAGCACACTCTTTAGCAAATTACATTTGCAGCTCTGTTAAGTCTAGCCAAAGAGAGATTAGGAGGAAATCAGGGAGAATGTACATTAATCGTCTCTGAGTGAGACAAAGAGCTCATTACTTGCTCTTTTGGGTCCAGTCTCAGAAAAGTAACCAGCATATTGCTGGTTCAGAAGCTTTGGAAAATGTTTAGTGTCTTTAATATAATATGTTCCTAAGGGACTTTATTATAATCACATGAACTGAATATGTCTTGAGATAAAATGGTGAAGTTAAGTTGCCCTTCTATGTCCTCCCAAGTCCCCATTTGACATTTCTTTCCCACCCTTTAGACACAGGGCTTATCCCTTGCCATGACATGCCAAGCTCCCTCCTCCTGTGTCTGTCAGTGCCATGACTGGAGAGGTGGGTTTGAAAAATTAGACTGTTCACAGCAAACTTTAAGCAAGGAAGTCTTTCTTACATTGCTTCTCTGTAAAGTCCTCTCTCACTCCATGGTTCCTTGACCTTAATCCGGCATGATGCCATTCAAATCAAATCCAGAGCCCACCAGCGCAGCCAGGGTATGTATTCCTGGAAACAATTGTAGGACCATGGGATTTTCAAGCTAGGAAGAAGCATAAAGACCAGAGAGATGGAATAGCTTCCTCAAAACCCCATAGGTAGTAAATAGCAGGGCTGGGTTACAAACCCAGGATCTCCAAACTCAGAACAGTAACTCAGAATTTGAGCTCCTGGAGCCAATTCAGTTAAGTTCGGTGTAGGAAAGAGAATAAAGGGATATCTGAGGTAGAAACTACTCCCGTGCCTTTTTAAAGTAGAATAAAGACACATAGGACATGGGAGCTTAGTAGACTGAGGAACTGGGAAGCCAAAGAGTTTGAAGAGAGTGGAATTTAAGATGACAAAGACTGAAAAGCAGGTGTTGAACTTCTGGAGGAGAAGTAAAAGTGCCCTGGAGCTCCATCAATGAGGGTTGCAAGAACATAGGCAGACAGAGGAGTTGTTAGCCCAGTGGCTGCACATGATAGGCACTTAATAAGGGTTAAATGAGTGGCTAATCCAAGAGTATCCTGAAAATGTCTCTATTCCCCAGATATCAGTGCCTGGTAAAATCCTCATCGCCCCATGTCAGTTTTAACTTTTCGCAGACTTCAGTGTTCTTTCTATGATATTATTCTGTCTTTACATTTAAGAGTGAAGAAGCTCAGGGACGTGTCTCAGGAAATGCCAAAGACTGGGAGAAATTAAGAACAGTTGTCTACCAATTTATGAGACTAGTCCCAGGATACTGGAAGGATAAGGGGGTCTAGCAACTCTCTGGAGTTATTTATGGTCCATTGGATAACCCCTGGAGAGAATTACCTTATATGTGATAGGTGATGTGGCATAAAGAGCCCATCCCACAGAGGAAGATCTATGCCCAAATCTTGTGACAAAAGATGGAGAGCAGACCAGCATACACACTGGTTGTATGTTTTGTTGGCAAGTCATTCACCCTTTCAATATTCTAGACAATTCCCTAGGACTATGCAAGTAGTCTTAGAGAAGATTCTAAGGAAGGTACCACTTCCATTGGTGGAGGGAGTTTCCTCATTGAGAAATTCCCTTTACTGATGAAATCAAAGGTTCAGTCCCTATTCCCCCTCTGTTGTCTATGCAACAGTTTTCTTGCCAGTCTCTTCAGGGCTTGCTGTTCCTTCTCCCATACCATTGCCATAAATGTCAAGAGGAAGAGTTGGTATTATTCCTTGACTCTTAGTGCCACTTCCATATCCTGATTTTTACTTCATCACTCCTCCTGTTGCATGAAAAGGAAGTTCCTTGAGGACATAAACTCACTCCAGTGACTGGCACACAGTGGGTTCTTAATAAATGCCTGATGATGGACTAAAATAGCAGTTCAATGGGACACTCCAAGAAAATGTCATTTGTAGGATCTGTACTGTACTCTTGACAAAAGTATTAAATCCCCTGCCCCCACCCCTTTTTTAAAAAGATGATGGATGGCTAGATCACATGATACTAAGAACAGAATTACAGGTAGGCTTTGAAACGTACCTTTACAACCTGCTCTTCTACTCTTATAAGATATCTGAAATAACATCTGACCTGAAAGGAATGATTTCTAAAGGTGAAATTTAATATGCTTATTTTCTATGTGATTCAGCAAAATAAAAGGAAAGTTTATAAAGGTATCCACTGAAACATTTCAAGATTGCTCTTAGCAGGAATTTCAAGATGTTGGTATGGAAGAAAAAAAAATGCTAGGGGAACTCATGATCTCTCCCCAATTTTCTTTGAGGTCCGCTCCAAAGGGCTCTTTCTGGCATTTTTATAAGCCTCCTTTTATGCTTTTAGCCTTGTTTTGAACCTAAAGGTTTGACCCAATTGGGAACTGACACAAATTCCCCAGGCCTGCTCAGATTAACCAAGGGCATAAACAAAGAAATTTAAGTCACCCATGAAAAGGAAGTCAACCTACTCTTAAAGAGGAAGCTGCAACCAGAGGGAAACTCTGAATAGAAAGTGAACAGCGATGACCCTATTTGCTATATATGGGCTTCCACATTATGACATTGACTGTCATTAGTAATAAGTTCTGGAAGTCTCTTTTAGAAAAATCAAGTCAACAAGAATCTATTAATCATGTGCCATGTACTATGCTAAGTAACAGAAATACAAAGAAAGGCAGGAATCAGTTCCTGACCTTAAAGAGTTCACAATCCAATGAGAGAGTTCCATAAGTGAACTACATACAAAGACATCTGTTTTTGGGAGACATTGGAGCTAACCAATAGAGGGAAAGCACTTGGTTTAATTTGGACTGAAAAAGACTTCTTGCAGAAGGTAGGATTTTAGATGAGAGTTGGAGGAAGTCAAGGAAGCCAGGAGCTAGAGATGAGGAAGGAGAGAATTCAAGGAAATCAGGATCAGAAACTGAAATGCTTGGAATCAAAAGATGTATCATCTTGTATGAGAAACAACAAAAAGACCAATGATATTAGATCTCTGAGCATGTGGAGGGGAATAAGGTGCAACTGGTCTGAAAAGGTAGGAAGGGACCAGGTTGTAAAAGGCTTTCAAAGCCAAACAGACTTTAATATTTGATTCTGGACACCACAGGGAGCCACTGGAGTTTATTGAGTAGGGGAGCTTTAGAAAAATCAATTTGACAGCTAAGTAAAAATAGACTAAGAGTCAGGGAAGATTCAAGATAGAGAAATTCACTAGCAGACCAAGGATGGGGTAGGTGATAGTAGAGGAAATCTAAGGTGGTAACAAAGTCAGAGAAGAGAAGGGAACTTAAAGGAAAGCTATTATGAAGGAGGAAAATAATGGTCTTGGAAACTGATTGGATATGAGGGAAGGGGATGAAAGAGTGAGGCAGTCAAGTATGACCTTTAGGATGCAAACTTGGATGACTGAGGAGATAATGGTTTCCTCAACAGTCATGAGGAAGTTAGGAAGAGGGAGAATGCTGAGTTCAGTTTTGAACATGAGTTTCAGACATTCATAACAGGAGTTCTCAAACTTTTGCTCTCAGTATCTCTTTATTCTATTAAAAATAATTGAGGATCTGTTCAAAGAGATTTTGTTTATGAGGGTTATATTTATAGATATTTAATGTATTAGAAATAAAAACTAATTTTGAATTTGAACACCCTCTGAAAAGGTTTCAGAGACTACCCTCTCCCCCCAGAACTGAGAGCCTCTGGTGTATAGGACATCCCATTAAGGTTGAATAAATGGATCAAATCTGTAGAGAGAAGATAGTTGAGTCTTTAGGAGCTGTATTCAGACAACACTCTGACCCTAAAAAGATGCTGTTTTACAGATTAGTAAAATTCAATCTTAAAGAAAACTTAAAGGTCATTTTCCAGATGAAAAGATTGATACCAAAGACAGCAATCATAATAATGATAATGATAATAATGACAATGTTGATGATCAGTTATTTCAGTCACATCCAATTCTTTGAGACCATGGGCTTTCCTTGGGAAAGATGCTGGAATAATTTGGCATTTCCTTTTCCAGTGACAAAAAGAGATCCCAAAGATCACACAGCTAGGTAGTTTGTGAAGTTGTAGTTGAACTCAAGTTTTCCAGATATCATACCTGGTGTTCTATCTACTGTACCACTTTATTGCTCCAATAATGATACTCATTTGATCCTCAAAATAATTTAAATAATTTAAAAATACAGAACATAAGATACACAAAATGACAAATGAAATCCATTGTATTGAAATAAAGATGTAATTTTTTTCCTCATCCAAGTTCATAGACACTCAAAAATCTAGAGGAGAGAGGAGAATTCTGGATGAAGAATTTTTGATATAGAGGATTTTTGTTCTAAATCCTCTTATAATTAAAACATAGCCCACTGGAAGTAGAGATTCTGTCATTCTTTATATTTGTATCCCTCATTTCTAGCATAGTACCTGCCACATAGTAAATGATTCTCTTTCCCTCTTCTTCTCCTTCTCCTTTTAGCTCTCCCTCTCCCTTTCTTTTTCCTTCTCCCTCTCCCTTTTCTTCTTCCTCTCCCTCTCCCTGCCGTTTCCTCTCCCTCCCTCCCTCCTTCCTCCCTTCTTCTTTCCACTTTCTTCTCTTCTTCTCTTCCTCCCTTCCTCTCTGTCTCTCTCTCTCCCTCTCTCCCTCCCTCCCTTCCTTCTTTCCTCTCTCTCTCTCTCTCTCTCTCTCTCTCTCTCTCTCTCTCTCTCTCTCTCTCTCTGTCTCTCTCACTCTCTCTCTGTCTCTGTCTCTCTCTCTCTCTTTCTCCCCCCTCCTCCTCTCTCCATATTGTGGCAGGAGAAAATGAGATAAAATAATCTGATCTCTTTCTTCCTTTCCCTGTCCCCAAAATTAACTGGGGGGGGGGGTTAGTCTGTGACATTGAAGGAACAAGGCTTGAAAAATACAGAGGAAATCCACTTACTTCTCTTTATCAAAGATCTTCAATCCTAAGGATGTGTAGGGGGAGGAGCACAGAAGAGGGAGTAGTAAGAAAAATAATCATTGGCATTTGTAGAGAACCTTCAGGTTTTCAAGGTGTTGTCCCAGTTTTATCCTCATAACATCCATGTGAGGCAGATAATATAGACATTATTAGCCCTATTTTACAGAAAAAGAAATTGATTCTGAAAGAAAGAGAGACAGAGAGACAGAGACAGAGAGAGACAGAGACAAGAGTCAGAATCCATGCTCTCAAGAAGTCACATTCTATGCTATAATTTGTTTATATTTAGTTGTTTTCAATTGTGTCTAACTATCTGTAGTCCCATTTGATGTTTTCTTGGCAGAGATAATGGAATGGTTCACCATTTCCTTCTCTAGCTCATTTTACAGGTAAGGAAACTGAGGCAAACAGAGTTAAGTAGCTTCCTCAGGGTCACACAGCTAGTGTTTGAGAGTGGATTTGAACTCACTTCCTGACTCTAGGCCTGCCATTTTATCCACTGTGCCATCTAGCTGCCACCAAAAATTATTTAGTCATTACTTAATTGATAGTGTCCCCTTAATTTCTAGTTGTTTGGCATTGTAAAAAAAAGAACCACTCAACTATTTTGGTACACATGAGTCCATTTCCTTTTTTTTTTTTTTTTTTTTTTCAATCTTTTTTGAATCTAGACCTACTAAGGATATCACTAAGTCACAGAATATTCACAGTTTAGTGACTTTAGGACAGAGTTCCAAATAGCTTTCTAGAAGGGCTGTACGAATTCACAGCTCCACCAATAGCATGTCAATGTGCCCGTCTTCCTACAGCTGTTCCTAAAATTGCCATTTTCCCTTTTTTTTCATTTTTGCCAATCTGTTAGGCATGAAGTAAAACCTTTATATGGGAATACCTAAATTTGCATTTCTCTCATTATTAGTGATTTGGAACATTTCCTACCCCACACCCATATGACTATCAGTAGTTCTGCTTTCTTCCTTTGAGAATTGCTGTTCACATCCTGCAACTATCAATTCACTTCCTAAATGTGGCATTTAAGAATGCCTTAAACTCCTTAAATATGGGTTCCAACAACTGAATGCAGATGTACAGATGTGTTCTGACCAGAGAAGAATCCTGGATGCCAATGTGTCTCTTGTTGTGGTTCAATCATTTAGTCATATTTGACTCTTCGCGAGCCACTTGTGGTTTTCTTGGGCAGAGGTACTAGTATGCTTTACCATTTCTTTTCCATCTCATTTTGCAGATAAGGAAATTGAGGCAAGCAGGGTTAAGTGACTTACCTAGCACAGCATAGCTAGTGAGAGTCTGAAGTCAGATTTCTTATCAGGTTAAATATAATGGCAGTCATAGTCTAAGTTATAAGATCACAAAGGATACTTTTTTTGACCAACCATACCAACCTAGGTTCACATCCTTCTAGTTCCCACTCTCAGTGGATTTTTGAAGTGGTGTCAATGCTAGAAATCTCTAGCCCTGATGACCTGTGCTTAATGGTGATAATGATTTTCCTGCTTGATTATGAGAGAAGGGATAGGAATGATTTTGCTTGACCATTCTGACTGTAGTATGAAGCAGAGATTTTGTAACAGGATTTTAAATCCTTAAAAAATGAATTTCTACTTTATTAAAAGACTCAACTCAAGTGTTAGACTCTATGTGAATCCAGTGTCTCTTTACAAAATCAGCTAATATCATTGTGTACAACTATATTCAGATATGTTTTTTCTGCTTAGAGTGTAAGCACCATGATGATAGATATTGTTTCCTTTTGTCTTTGTACAAGAACCTAGCACAATTCCTTATACATCTTAGATACTTAAAAATGAATGTTGTGATGATTTCTTCTTACTGACAAAAAGGATGACTGAGAACCTGAGACCTTGACCAAAATGTAAATCAACAAGCAATATTAAGTACCTATTATGTGCCTGTACTAAGCACTGAGGAGACAAAGACAAAAGATAACCTTTCTTGTTCTCAAGAAGCTTACATTACATCATTTACATATCAAAAAGCAAGAGAAAGAAAAAAAAAACTATTTGTGAAAAGTAAATAGAGAAACACAAAAACCCACACTTGGAGAAATGTCCAATTCTGGGGCTAGAATTTTAGGAAGGTTATTGAGGAAACTGTTTCTGATGTGTAAAAGAACCTTTTGAGTTTGGATTCATCTGATCAGCCACAGTTGGACATATTCCCCTTTCCCCTAGCATAGTGATATCGTTTTGGTCCTGTGGAACAGAGAACAATATGGAGAGGACAGGGGGACAACCAGGATAATGAAAAGACTGGATGGATATCATAAAGTGCTAGGATCAGTTGAAGGAATTGAGGGTATTTTTCTCTGAAAAGAGAAAACTTAAGTGAGGTATAATTGTTTTTTTTTTCTTAGAATTTGAAAGGATATAACATTGAAGAGAGATTAATTAACTAGTCTTGTTCTATCTGTCTATAGAGGGTAAAACTAGTTTAGTAGTTGGTGAGAAGTAGATTACATCTTAGATAAGGGAAAGTTTCCTAACAATGAGACATAGATATCATATATATTTTTAAAATTATAACTTTTTATTGATAGAACATATGCATGGGTAATTTTTACAACATTGTCCCTTGCACTCACTTCTGTTCCAACTTTCCCATTCCCTTCCTCCACCCCCTCCCTTAGATGGCAGGCAGTCTTATACATGTTAAGCATGTTAAAGTATATTTTAGATAAAATATATGTGTGTGGATCCATACAGTTTTCTTGTTGCACAAGAAAAATTGGATTCTGAAGGTAAAAATAATCTGAGAAGAAAAACAAAAATGCAAGTAGTCCACATTCATTTCCCAGTGTTCCTTCTCTGGGTGTAGCTGATTCTGTCCATCATTGATCAATTGGAACTGAATTGGATCTTCTCTTTGTCGAAGACTAGCCACTTCCATCAGAATACATCCTCATACAATATTGTTTTTAAAGTGTATAGTGATCTCCTACTTCTGCTCATTTTACTTAGCATCAATTCATGCAAGTCTCTCCAAGCCTCTCTGTATTCTTTCTGTTGGTCATTTCTTACAGAACAATAATATTCCATAACATTCATATAGCACAATTTACCCAACCATTCTCCAATTGATGAGCATCCATTCAATTTCCAGTTTCTAACCACTAAAAAAAGGACTGCCACAAACATTTTGGCACATACAGGTCCTTTTCCCTTCTTTAATATCTCTTTGGGATATAAGCCCAGAAGTAACACTGCTGGATCAACGGCACAGTTTGATAACTTTTTGAGCATAATTCCAAATTGCTCTCCAGAATGATTGGATCTGTTCACAACTCCACCAACAATGCATCAGTGTCCCAGTTTTCGCACATTCCCTCCAACATTCATCATTATCTTTTCCTGTCATCTTAGCCAATCTGACAGGTGTGTAGTGGTATCTCAGAGTTGTCTTAATTTGCATTTCTCTGATCAATAGTGATTTGGAACACTCTTTCATATGAGTGGAAATAGTTTCAATTTCATCATCTGAAAATTGTCTATTCATATCCTTTGACCATTTACCAATTGGAGAGTGGCTTGATTTCTTATAGAGTCAATTCTCTATATATTTTGGAAATGAGGCCTTTATCAGAACCTTTAACTGTGAAAATATTTTCCCAGTTTGTTGCTTCCCTTCTAATCTTGTTTGCATTAGTTTTGTTTGTACAAAGGCTTTTTAATTTGATATAAGCAAAATTTTCTATTTTGTGATCAATAATGATTTCTAGTTCATCTTTGGTCACAAAATTTCTTCCTCCTCCACAAGGCTGAGAAGTAAACTAGCCTATGTTCCTCTAATTTATTTATAATCTCGTTCTTTATGTCTAAATCATGGACCCATTTTGATCTTATCTTGGTATACAGTATTAAGTGTGGGTCCATGCCTAATTTCTGCCATACTGATTTCCAGTTTTCCCAACAGTTTTTGTCAAATAATGAATTCTTATCCCAAAAGTTAGGATCTTTGGGTTTGTCAAACACTAGATTGCTATAGTTCACTATTTTGTCTTGTGAATCCAACCTATTCCACTGGTCAACTAATCTATTTCTTAGCCAATACCAAGTAGTTTTGGTGACTGCTGCTTTATAATATAGTTTTAGACAAGGTACAGCTAGGCCACCTTCATTTGATTTTTTTTTTTTTCATTAATTCCCTTGAGATTCTCGACCTTTTCTTCTTCCACATGAATTTTGTTGTTATTTTTTCTAGATCATTAAAATATTTTCTTGGGAGTCTGATTGGTATAGCACTAAATAAATAGATTAGTTTAGGGAGTACTGTCATCTTTATTATATTCACTCGGCCTATCCAAGAGCACTTAATATTTTTCCAATTATTTAAATCTGACTTTATTGGTGTGGAAAGTTTTTTGTAATTTTGCTCAAATAATTCCTGACTTTCCTTTGGTAGATAGATTCCCAAATATTTTATGCTATCGATAGTTATTTTGAATGGAATTTCTCTTTGTATCGCTTGCTGTTGGATTTTGTTGGTGATGTATAAAAATGCTGAGGATTTATGGGGATTTATTTTGTAACCTGCAACTTTGCTAAAGTCATAAATTATTTCTAATAGCTTTTTATAGAATCTCTGGGGTTCTCTAAATACACCATCATATCATCTGCAAAGAGTGATAGTTTGGTTTCCTTGTTACCTACTCTCATTCCTTTAATCTCTTTCTTGACTCTTATTAAGGCCTCATTTCTTAAAATAAATAGGGAACTGAGTCAAATTTCTAAAAATGTCATTCCCCCATTGATAAATCATCAAAGGAAATGACCAGAAGAAGGCAATGCTAGTCATATGAAAAATACTTTAAATCAGTATTGATTAGAAAAAGGCAAATTAAAACTATGCTGAGATATTACCTTACACATATGACAAATGCTGAAGGAGATGAGGGAAAAATAGGTTAATTAATAAACTGTGGTCAAGTTGTGAATTGGTCCAAACATTCTGGAGAACAATTTGTTTTTTTTTGTTTGTTTGTTTTTTAGAGAACAATTTATAATTATGCCCAAAGGGCTATAAAACTGTACCCTATAACTCAACAATACTACTACTAGGTCAAAGAGATTAAAGAAAAAAGAAACAAATCTATATGTGCAAAATATTTGCAGAAGCTCTTTTTGTTATGTCAAAGAATTATTGAGGGGATGCTCATCAATTGGGGAATGGTTGAACAAGGTAAGATATGATTGTGATGGCATGCTGTTGTGCTTTGAGAAATGAAGAGGAGGTAGTTTCAGAAAATACAAGATCTATATGGACTGATGCAAAGTTAAGATCATCATTTACAGTAACAGCAATGTTGCAATAGTGATCAACTGTGAAAGACTAGTCTACTCTGATTGATACTTGTGATACAAGACAATTCCAGAGTCCTCATGATGATAAGGGCAGCTTAAGAAGTCTGAAGGGGCCTGAAGTCAGAAAGATGCATTGTTCTGAATTTAAATCTGACTTCATACACTAACTGGGCAAGTCACTTAATCCTATTTGCCTCAGTTTCCTCATCTATAAAATGAGCTGGAAAAGGAAATTGCAAACCATTCCAGTGTCTTTGCCAAGAAAACTCCAAATGGAGTCATGAAAAATTGGATATGCTTAAGCAGTGAACAATGATGAAAAATGCTACTTATCTTCATAGAAAAAACTGATAAACTCGGAGTGCAAATTGAAGTACAATTTTCTCATTTAAAATTTTGTTGTTGCTTTTTGCTTTTTTGTAATATGGCTAACATAGAAATATGTTTTACATTATTTCATATGTATAATTGATAATGTTGTTTGCTTTCTCAGTGGATGTGGAGAGGTTGAAGGAAGGGAAAGAATATGGAATATAATATTAAATATAAAGATAGCAAAAAATTTAAAGAAGTTATTATTTAGCATTGATTTTTGTGAATTTTAAACAATAAGTTTAACATTTTAATTTTGACAAGATAGTCTACCCTCTCATTATTCATTGCATATGTAACTGTTTGCTGATGACAGTTTCTCAGATGGGTGAATGGGACTACTTTTTCAAATGTTTCCTTTAATAGGTTTGTAGCTTTCTTGCTTCTGAAGTTATATTAAGCTTACTAAGACTTTTGGGACACCTGAACATTTACACTGTAAAAATAAACAATTTTGAAAAACTTCAGAACTCTGATCAATGCAATGACGAATCATGGTTCCAGAAGACTGATTATTAAACAAAATAACTTATCCCTGATCTCCACACCCCACCCTGCTTTCTGGAAGAGAGGGAGTAGATTCAATATGCAGAATGAGACATTTTATTTTTTTTTTAAACATGGTCAATGTGAGTATTTGTTTTACTTGACTATATATTATATATACATATATATATATATATATATTTGTCATAAGAGTTTTATTTTTCTTTCCTTTTCTTTCAATAGGAGGAAAGAGTAGGAGTGAGAAAAATAAATGCTTGTTCATTAAATTTTTTTAATTAAAAAAAGTGGAATGGATAGCCTCAAGTTTAAATTTCCTTTTATTTAGAGTTTTTAAAGAAATTGTTGGTTCAGGGATACTGCAGATGGTTGACTCAGATGGCCCTGAGGTCCCCTCCAATTCTATGATTCTATAAACATATGGTTTTCAGTTTAACAAATAATTCTCTCATCTTTTCTTATTTGTGGGGACACAAGCATGCTCAGGTGGATATCAGTCAATCCATCCTCCAGTCCCCTTAAATCCTCTTCAGCTGGACAGCCCTGATCATCAAGACCTTTGTTATCTTCCATGGCAAAAACTGAGTCTCACAGGCCAGACAAAAAGGATCTTTTCCATACATGGAGGATCCCTCCACCTCATTACTTCATGAAGAATGGAGCTAGACTGAAAAAAAATGGGTCATATTCTGCTCCATGAACTCATCAAAGTTCTGGGTTCATCCCCATCCTTAAGAAATCAACATGTCCCTGCGAGAAAGCCTGTAAAGTGAACTTTTAGAAATCAAAACATATTAAAAGGACCAGGAGAGCTTGGCTACTAAATCCTATAATGGACTTATTTTAATCCCATAGGATTGTATTTTGTTTTTTATTTGCTTTTCCTTTTCAAGATGACCAATGATATCACAGAGTAATATGTTGACTTCTCATGAATTACATGTTTACAGGTGGAAGTGACTACAGAGGCTATCTAGTCTACCCCCTCATTCTACGTCTGAGGAAACTAATGTTCAAAAAGATTAAGAATAATAAAAGAAATAGCTAAGATCTATTAAGTACCTACTATGTGCCAGGCACTATGGTAAGTGTTTTACAGTTGTTACATCATTTGATCCTAACAACACTGAGAGATAGATGCTCTTATTATCCCCATTTACAAATGAGAAAACTGAGGTTGAGAGAGGTTGATAATAATGATAGTTGAGATTTATTAAGTACTTACTATGTGCCAGACACTATGTTAAATTCTTTACAATTATTATCTCATTTGATCCTTACAACAAGTCTCCAACACTTAAGTCACTTAACTCCAGTTGCCTCACCAAAATAAATTAATTTAATTAAATCTCACTTTCTACAAAAAGCCTTTTCTAGTTCTCTTTAATGCTAGTGACTGCCCTCTATTAATTATTTGCAGTTTCATCAGTATATATCTTGTTTATACACACAATAGTTGTTTGCATGTTGTCTTCCTCGTTAGATTGGGAAGTCCTTAAGAGCAGGGAATATTTTTTGCCTTTCTTTGACTCCTTAGCACTTGGCACAATGTCTAGCACATGGTAGACATTTAATAAATGCTTGCTGATTTGATTTAACTCTTTTTAAATCTCTGTTTCAAGGGAAGTATTTAGAAATGAATGGAATAATGATAGCTACCATTTACATAGCACCTACTATATGCCTAGTACTATGCTAAGAGTTTTACAAATATCTCCTTTGATCCTCACAACAACCCTTAGAAGGAAAGATGGTGAGTCTAGTTTTGGACTTGTTGAGTCTTAAGAAACAAGAGAACAGCTTAGCACATAATACCTTGAATGCAAATCTAACTTGAACTACTCACTGTTGAAAATATGAACAATATTTCACACCCATATGTCCCTCTCCACCTCTTCAGTGAAGGAATTAAATTATTAATCATTATAACTATGTGATATTACAATATAATTTAAAATATTGTAATAGTATGAAACTCAATGTAATTTTTACTTGGTGAACCCTTTTTAAAAATCATGCTATTGATATTTTGTTTTTATATCAAACTTTCATTTCTGAATTTTTTCTTCTTTATGCCTCACCCAGAGAATCATCCCTTAAGAGTCCAGCTTCTTTTTTAAAAATTATCATTTTCTTATGAATTATATCGGATAAAAAAATCAGAACAAAAGAGAAAATCACGAGAGGAAAAAAAAAACAGAAGAAAAAGAAAAAAGTGAACATAGCATGTGTTGATTTACATTCAGTCTCCATAGTTCTCTCTCTGAATGCAGATTGTGTTTTCTATTCAGAGTTTATTGGTATTGTCTTGGATCACTGAACTGCTGAGAAGAACCAAGTCTTTTGTAGTTGATCATTGCCCAATCTTGCTATTACTATGTATAGTGTATTAGCGGTTCTGCTTGTTTTGCTCAGCATTAGTTCATGCAAATCTTTCCAGGCTTTTCTAAAAATCAGCTTTTTCATCATTTTTAATAGAATAATAATGTCCCATTACTTTCATATATGATAACTTATCCAGCCATTCCCCAATTGATGGGTAATCTATTCATTTTGCAATTTTTTGCCACCATAAAAAGAGCTTTGGAGTCCAACTTCTTAAACTGTATGTTGAGACCCCATATGGTTTCTTGTAACTGAATGTAGGGTCACAAAATTATGATTTATTAGTATATGCTGTGATCCACATGCCCTACACTGCCTGTTTTTGACATTGTTTGCTCTTTGTGTTTAAAGAGAATAAAAATGATGTCCTAATATCAGAGTCAAAGTACAAGTTGGGGTGTGATCATAACAACATGAACTCAAAGACTATCACAAGTTGAGCACAAATAGGAAAGAAGGAAGAAATGTGCATTCTCCTATCTTCCTAATATATCCCTTTTTATAAGAAAATGAACACAGATGCATCCTTAATTTTTGCCTTTCTTGCGATTGTGAATTTCCATCTGTTTGTTTATTTGAAGTGGGACCCACGTAGATGACTTGGTTCATGTGCATGGTAAGCTGCATTAGGACCATTAGGCTATTAGGGGATTAATTAGTGGGGGGGATTAATCGGTGTCCCAGAGAAGTCATTTATTAAATGATTCTTTGCTTAGTAGTCAGAGGAATCAATACATTTCCTCCTCCAGCATCTAACTCAGCCAAGCACGGGGCTCCAGCTGCTCTCTCCTTGTCTTCCTAGTCTCTCCCCTCAGAGCTAACCCATTTTCAGAGTTAATTTGAAAATAATTAACTTGGTTATTTTTTAAGGTAAATTATGCAAGCTAGAAAGCATGTAAGGGCATTCTTTTTTTTTGTTGGGTCAGTAACAACTCACCCCCAATCTTTTCCTGGGAATATCTGTGAATGGCTTTGAAGAAACCATATTACAAGGTTTTAATATTCTGCCCCTTTACCTCTCCTACAAGTCAGAAAACAAAGACATGCATTTCTCATGACCAAAATCAAAATAAATCACCTTCTTACAGACTAAGCACTATTAATAACCCATTCTCCCTAAGTCAGCCACTTATTGCTTCTAAGATTTAAATGTCCCATGCCCCAATCTAGAAGAAAGATGAATGAATGAATGAATGAAGGGAAATAGCAATTAAGTGCTTATTATGTGCCAGGCACTGTGCTAAATGCTTTACAATTTATTGTCTCATTTGATCCTCACAACCACCCTGGGAGGTTGGTGGGATCAATAGCAACAGCAGCATTCTCAGTTTACAGTTGGGGAAACTGAGGCTGAGAGGAGTCAAATAATTTGTTCAAGGTCACATAGGTAGGAAGTGTTGGAAGCAAAAATCAAATTCAGATCTTCCTGCTTCTTCATCCTATCCTCCAGTTCTGGAGCCCCCTCACTGCCTTATCCTTCCACCAAGCCTCATCTAAAACTTCAATCATGAATGTTTCCAATAACTCCAATCTCCTGCTCTAGAGGAAGGGTGGATTTGGAACCAAGCCTCTGGGTCATATGGCATCATGGAATCAGCTTTGAAGTCAGGAGGGATGCTGGAAGTCAATGAGTAAATTTAACATAACAGTGTCGAAACAACATGAACACGGCAGGACAAAAAGTAGGGTGTCTATTTTTACTTAGCAAGATATCAGGTTAGAGACACCAAGGAAGGTGAGGAAATTATCAGACACTGTAAGTTGCAGAGGAGAAGCTGACAGAGTTTCCTCACGTGGGAGTTGCCTATGTTAAAGAAATCTCAAGTCTAGCCCATATCCTCTAAGACTCATCCCCTTAAACTATGGTTTATGATCCCATTTAAGCATTAAAAATAGTCCTTTAAATTCTGGTGCAAATTCTTCATATGTGAATCTAGGAGAACAGTTAGCATCATAAAGTGTACAAACTTTGGCAATTTTAACTTTCCAGTACCACCAGAATCACTCAGTCCCAAAGCTGCTCATGGTATATACTGCCCAGTAAATGAAGATGCCAAACTGAATGTGGGAATCATGAAATTAGGATTTATTATCGTAAATGCTTGGTTTGTATACCTATTTTATATACCTCTGTACCTGGGGTTATGCAAAAATTTCTTGGGTAGGGGCAGCTAAGTGGTGCAGTGGACAAAGCACCAGCCCTAAAGTCAGGAGGACTTGAATTCAAATTTGGTTCAGACACTATGTGTCCTAGCTATGTGACCCTGAGCAAGTCAACTTAAACCCAATTGCCTCAGCAAAGAAAAAATTTTGAGGGGGTAAAAGGGGGTCACAAGAAGAAAAAGTTGAAGAAACCCAGCTCTACATGACAAATATGGAACTGTTTAGAAGAACTGTACATGTCTAACCTATATTGGATTGCTTGCTGTCTAGTGAGGAGAGGAAAGAAGGAAAGGAGAAAAATTTGGAACACAAAATTTTGCAAAGGTGAATGTTGAAAACTACTTTGCATGTATTTGGAAAAAATAAAATACTATAAAAAAAGAAGAAGCCCTGCTCTGAAGCATGGATTTTTAACCTATTTTTGTGTCCTGGATCCCTTTAGTCTAGTGAAGTTTATAGACCTCTCAGGATAATGCTTTTAAATGCATAAAATAAAATACATAGATTTGGAAAGAAAACAAATTGTATTGAAATAGTTATCAAGATATTTTTTTAAGTTCATGGAATCCAGATTAAGAACTTCTACCATAAGGTGTTAAATAGTAACCCAGCAGGTATCCCTAGAAATAGATTTAATCAGCCTTAACTGACATTTTTTATTTTGCTTCACTTAATGCTATTTGCTGTTTAATCATTTTTCCAATCTTGACCAACTTTTCATGACCCCATTTGGGGGTCTTGGCAAAGATACTGGAGTAGTTTACCATCTCCTTCTCCAGCTCATTTTACAGATGAGGAAACTGAGGCAAACAGGATTAAGTGACTCACCGTTAATGTCCGAGGCCAGATTTGAATTCAGGAAAATGAACCTTCTTGATTTTTGGTCCTATACTCTTATCTAGTATCAGCACTGCCTAGCTGATCCAATAACGATAATATCTAAGAGCATTTGTATAATACTTTTAAAGTTTGCAAATCACTTTACATGATTAACTAATCCGCAATAATTCTTTCTGGTAGGTGCTATTATATGTCCCTATTTTTCAGAGGAGGAAATTGAGTCAAACAGTGTTTATGCTCAAGTTTATGCAGTGACAAAGTATATGAGGCAGGATTTGAACTCTGGATTTTCTGACTTTAAGTCCAATACTCTAATGTAATGTTAATATATTTCTAGGGAAGGAAATCACCCAGCCAACTCCTATATTTTATAGATGAAGAATAATTCAATATTAATAGATTCTTGCTATTATCTGGTATTCCCACAAGTAGTGTATGTAGATGGTAACCCATCTTTCAGTGAGTCAATAAACATTTATTAAGCACCTACTATGTGACAAGCTACTGGGAATACAAAGAAAGGCATCTCCATCTATGACAGCAACAACATCAACTGTGTAACAACATTAACTAGGTTAATCTTTCCTTTTAAAACAGTTATTAATCTGAGATCCTGATCCAGGGATAGATTTTTTGGGGGTCCATAAACTAAGATAGGAGGGGAAATGACATCTTTGTTTATTTTCACTAATCTCTACTTAAAAATTCACCATTTCTTTCAATTTTGAATTAAGCTACAAATATTTTTCTGAGGAAGGGTCATTAGACATCACGAGACTGCCAAAAGGGTCTATAACACCAAAGAGGTTGAGAACCCCTGCTTTAGAAATAGTGAAATCATCCCCAATACTTCATTAACTCAAGCTATTCAGGTAGCATCCCAGTAGCCATCGCTGGAGGGTGAAAGAATGCTTCCTCTTCAGGTGTGATCCATAGATCATCATGGCCATCACAGAGGAGGTAAGCTGCCTCTAACTGAATCAGTAATTCATTCTTCTTGGGTATCTTTTCCATAGCTAAATAAACTTCTTTTTGTTAACTATTAAATGGTTCAAGAGCAACTCATTTCATTCTTTCTGTGTGTGTAAGAGGCAATTGAGTTTAAGTGACTTGTCTAGGGTCACCTTGCTAGTAAGTGTTAAGTGTCTGAATCTGGATTTGAATTTAGGGGCTTCTGATGTCAGGGCCAGTATCTACACATTGTGCCATCTTGCCTGCCCCAACTCATTTCATTCTAATTCCACACCTGCAATACCAGAGCAGTCTGCATCAGCACTAGACTGCAACACCATCTATTCCTTCTTTTCCTTTGAGACGGCTATAAATACTCCTTAAGAAGGTTTCACCTTGGAGACTGAATATAAATCAACACATGATATGTTCACTTTTTTCTTTTTCTTCTTTTTTTTTTGCTCTCATAGTTTTCCCCCTTTGTTCTGATTTTTCTCTTCCAACATGATTCATAAAGAAATGTGTATTTAAAAAAAGAGAAGGTTTCCCACTAAAGAATTGGAAAATGAATGGATGCCTATCAGTTGGGGAATGACTGAATAAACTGTGGTATATGAATGTAATGGAATATTATTGTTCTATAAGAAAGAATGAGTAGTCTGATTTTTAGAAAAGCTTGGATGATGCTGAGTGAAGCAAGCAGAATGAGGAAAACATTGTACACGGAGATCAGAGAGACTGTATAATGATTAACTATGATAGACTTGGTTCTCCTCAGCAATTCAGTGATCCAAGACTATTCCTATAAACTTTGGATGGAAAATGCCATCCACATCGAGAGAAAGAATTATGGAGATTGAAGCATACTATTTTCACCTTTTTAAAAAAGCTTCTGCTTTTTTTCCTCATGATTTTTCCCTTTCTCCTTGTTCTTATTTTTCTCTCATAACATGAGTCATATGGAAATGTGTAAAAAAAAAATTACATCCTTTTTTTAGGTACATGTATAACCTAAAACTTTTTAATTAATAAAAAGAAGTGAGGAAGAAGGAGGTTCCATTACCTACTTTTCCATACACCCTACAATGTGCTGAGAGCTCTCTCCTGATTCTCTAACATTCCATAGACACCAACAGAGCACATGGACCATCTGTATTTTATGCGTTGTTTTTCCTACATGAGCAGCAGTTATATATCTCGTACCCTGCCACTTTGCACATGGAAATCATCATTTGCAGCTCCAGAATGAGAAATATATTTTCGAACATGACCAATGTGGGAATTCATTTTGCTTCACTATGCATATTTGTTACAAGGAATTGGTTTTTCTTTTTCATTTTTTTTTCCTAATTGGGGGAAGAGGAAGAGATGGGAGAGTGGAAAAAATAAATTCTTGTTAATTAAAAATAAAACTAAAGTCTAAAAAGATTCAGCAGCTAATTTAGGCTAAGAAATACATTTATTGTTTTAATTTGCTAGTCAGGACAGAAGCTGAGCAATAAAACAGTTGCAGTAATTGTATCTGAGAAGAGAAGACTAGGGAAGAGAACAACCATTTATTAAGCACCTACTACATGCCAGGTATCATGCTAAGCACTTTACAAATATTATTTCATTTAATTTCAGTTTAAGTCACAAATTGGTTCTGATTTTTTTTCTAGACTAATCTCACATCATTCTTCACAATTTCTGTGTTTCAGCCATATTTGTCTATTTTCTATTCTTTCTATGACATGCCATCTCCCACCTCCATACCTTTGAGGAGGTTTTCTCCCATTCCTGAAATGTTCTTCCTTTCTCTTTTATGCATCTTGGAACTTGGAGCTACTTTTTTTGGTTCAGCTCAAGTACCACTTTCTGTAGGAGGCCTTTCCTGTTCCCTTCTGTTAGGACCCATCTCCAAATTATATTTTATATATGTGGCATATCCAGACTTGCCAGACTCATAAAAGTAACTTGTTAAAAAAAATTTCTCTTAGAGACAATTTTTAAAAAGCAATTACTGCTAATTACACTGGAACAAACTTTTATATATTATTGAACCCCCAAATTAACATACATTGAGATTTAATTTTTTATGTAATTGAAGTGTTAATGAAAAAAAAAATGACAGGACCATAGATTTAGAATGGACAATCATATTAGAGATCATTGAATTCAACAAATTAATAAAAAAGAAATCAATATCAAAGAGCTCATATCATATCATACTCACAGAATAAGTTGCCATTTTTGTAGAGAAACAAGAGGTTGGTGTCAGGAAGACTGTCCAGGGAGTTCCTGGAACCCTGTCTTCATTTATAAAGCATGATGAATCACTATATCACTTAACACAACAATTGCCAATTAAAAAAAATGTGGAGATGACCATTTGGTGATTCCCATTTTGTAGGGCTTGGCTGCTCAAAGCCCACAAAATTCACATCAGTCTTCATAAATATGAATACAACCCTGTCCCAATTGATATAAATAATTAATCCCTTACATGGTCAAGTGTGTTGCTCTATTCAAAACTATAATTATGTAAACTATGTATAAATTATGTAAAAATATTAGTTTCAGCCCACACAAATGTATATTTTGAATTTAAATGATGTGACTATTTTAGCAGATTTGTTACTTTGGCCATGCAGAATCTACTCTACTTGCAAATACATATAAGCCAAGGTAGGATTTCTCATACATTTGGGACTGAAAGGAACCATGGAGATCATTGAATCCAATACTTTCATTTTATAGATAAAGAAACTGAGGCCAATGAATGTACATAACTATCCCAGGATTATGTGGCTAATAAATATCAGAGGTAGGATTTGAATGAGGTCTGCCTAAATTCAAGGTCATCATTTTATTTACTCTCAAAATTAAATTCTTATAATCCAGTGAGCTCAGAGTGGGACTGTATTTCACAGTGACTTATTATGTATTTATATCCATCTATACACATATTTATATTTGTATATATGTATGTGTGTGTGTGTGTGTGTGTGTGTGTGTGTGTGTGTGTGTGTGTTGTTTCCTATTAAGGTTCTTGAACACAGGGACTATTTTGTTGAAAGTCAAATGTAATCAAATCAATAAATATGTGTTAAGCACCTACTATGTGTCATGCACTGTGCTAAGCAGCTATGATATAAAGGTATATATGTAAGGATGGAGGCTATCAAGTCAATCATTTATTCTATCCCACTTAAAGTAAATGATAAATTCTTCCCTAATCCATAGATAACCTTTATCAAATTACTTACAGATTCCTCCCTGGGGAAGAAGGAAGAAACAGAATTTGGAACTCAAAACATTTTTAAATGTTTAAAAAGGTGTTTTAACATATAATGGGGGAGGGAATAAAGTGTTACATTAAAATTAAGAAAAAAGAAAGTAAAGGATAAGATACTATATACACTAATACCCTAACCAGTTACACATTTCAATAATTCAATTAATTAATAACTTTAGTCTAAGTACAAAAATTCTTTGAAAACCACTGTTTGTATTAGAATGATGTTTTCTAAAAGTCTGTTCCAAATTGAGAGGGGCACTTGGTCACACCTTGGGGAGTTTGCATAAATCAGGAGTTAATTCAGAACCCATGTGCAATAAACCTTTTAGATAAACATTCAAGAAGAAATTACTTGAGGGTTTAGAGTTGTGATGAAAAGGCAGTCAGTTTCACCTGGGCCTCCCTCTTCCCTTAATTGGAGAATTTTGACTTTTTCTTTAGGAGTACCCTAGGACAGCAGCGTCTGGTGGCAGCATTTGAATGGAGAGCTAAGAATAAGCTAGAAAATGTGGCTTCAAGGTTCTATAAGGAGCCCTGTAGAGAATTATGCCATGGAAACTTCTTGAGTACTCTACAAATGGGAGGAAAGGAGTTCTAGCAACCAGAAACAGTATAGGGGTTATCTCTTTGTCACATATGATCTCTGAGTTTGAGGCCACGTTCTCTGGTATGTATTGGTAGTAGAGTGTCGCATCTATTTTTCTTTGGCAGGGGAGTGTTCTTGTATCAACTATACCACCAAAGTAATAATCATTTCCAAAAGCTAAATCAATCTTTCTGACTAATTGATATTGACTAATAACAATGAGAAAGAGCACGGCAATGGGGGCTCATGAAGTATAACACTTAAAAAATACACTTCCATCCTTTTAGGGTTAATCCTAAACCATTAGAATACACAATATACAAGATTTTGTCGACTCTTCCTTCCTTCCTTCCTTCCTTCCTTCCTTCCTTCCTTCCTTCCTTCCTTCCTTCCTTCTTCCTTCCTTCTTTCCTTCCTTCCTTCCTTCCTTCCTTCCTCTCTCCCTCCCTCCTTCCCTTCTTTCCTTCCTTCGTTCCTTCCTTCCTTCCTTCCTTCCTTCGTTCCTTCCTTCCTTCCTTCCTTCCTTCCTTACTTCCTTCCTTCTTTCCTTCCTCCCTCCCTTCCTTCCTACTAGTGTATTTCTTTCTTGGAAGGAACACTCATTGTTGAGCAATATTAACCTCTTGCATCATTGTCTATATTTAGCTTCTGAGTGGGTGACAAATCAGGTTATGATCTTACAGTGTGCTTTAAGAAATATTAAAACCAAATTAAATTAGGGAGTATGAAACATCACTAAACATTTCTAAAGAAACTCAGCTGGAAAGAATTACAGCTGCTCAAGTTAAACAACACAGTTTATTCCCTAAATTTAAAAATAAAGTCAGAAATTAATGGGGTGAGTGTGTGCATATATGTGTGTGTGTGTGGAGGGGTAGGAATCCAGAGTACCTGTATTCAAGTATTTAAATGGCTGTCACACAGTAGATTAAACAACTTCTTGAGCCTAGTAGCCTGACCTAGGAACTAGGTAGAAAACATAGTATATTCAGGCTGGCTATTAAGAAAATTTCCCAACAATAGCACCATCCCAAAGTGGAAGGGATTACCTTGGAAAGTAGTGGGCTTCATTCTTATTGCAGATTTTGGCAAATGATTGCTTGTTAGGCATGTTATAGTGATAATTCTTATTCAAGTATATGGAATACATGAAGTTGTCCTTGAGCTCCCTTCCAATTCTGAGATTTTGTGATTCTCTGTACCAGAAATAGGGGGCTGATTGGGCAGAGAGAGTGATATGAAATAACCTTAGTTCATAGTTACATAGTTACAGTGATGCCCATCAATTGGGGAATGGCTGATTAAGTTATGGTATATGAAATAATGCAGTGTTACTGTTTTATTAAAAATGATGATGAAAATGATTTTAGAAAGGCCTGGAAAGATTTAAATGAACTGATGCTAAATGAAATAAGCAGAACCAGAAATACATTGTACACAATAACAGCAAGAACGTGCGATGATCAACTATGAAAAACTTGATTCTTTTCAGTGGTTCAGTGATGTAAAGCAATCCCAATAGATTTTGGACAGAAAATGTCATCAGTATTCAGCAAAAGATCTAAGGAGACAATGTAAATCAATCAAAACTATGTTTATTTTCTTCTTTTTTTCTCTCTCCTTGTTTTTCTCCTTTGTTCTGATTTTTTTCTCACAAAAGGATTCTTAAAGAAATGTGCATTTAAGGTTAGGTTCAAAGGACAAAACAGCCAATAACTTTAATAATATAGTGTTTGACAAACCCAAAGACACCAGTTTCTGGGATAAGAATGCATTATTTGACAAAAATTGCTGGGAAAATTGGAAATCAATATGGCAGAAACTAAGCATTGACCCACACTTAACACCATACACCAAGATAAGGTCAAAATGGATTCATGACCTAGGCATAAAGAATGAGATGATAAATAAATTGGAAGAGTATAGGATAGTTTACCTCGCAGACCTGTGGAAGAGGGAGGAATTTATGACCAAAGAAGAACTAGAGATCACTATTGACCACAACATAGAAAATTTTGATTATATCAAATTGAAAAGTTTTTGTACAAACAAAACAAATGCAAACAAGATTAGAAGGGAAACAATAAACTGGGAAAACATTTTTACAATTAAAGGTTCTGATAAAGGCCTCATTTCCAAAATATATAGAGAATTGACTCTAATCTCTAAGAAATCAAACCATTCTCTAATTGATAAATGGTCAAAGGATATGAACAGACAATTCTCAGACGAAGAAATTGAAACTATTTATAGACATATGAAAATATGCTCCAAATCATTATTAATCAGAGAAATGCAAATTAAGACAACTCTGAGATACCACTACACACCTGTCAGATTGGCTAGAATGACAGGGAAAGATAATGGGGAATGTTGGAGGGGATGTGGGAAAACAGGGACACTGATCCATTGTTGGTGGAATTGTGAACACATCCAGCCATTCTGGAGAGCAATTTGGAACTACCGGGCTTATATCCCAAAGAGATACTAAAGAAGGGAAAGGCACCTGTAAGTGCCAAAATGTTTGTGGCAGCCCTGTTTGTAGTGGCTAGAAGCTGGAAAATGAAAGGATGTCCATCAATTGGAGAATGGTTGAGTAAATTGTGGTATATGAATGTTATGAAATATTATTGTTCTGTAAGGAATGACCAGCAGGATGAATACAGAGAAGACTGGCGAGACTTACATGAACTGATGCTAAGTGAAATGAGCAGAACCAGGAGATCATTATATACCTCAACAACGATACTGTTTGAGGATGTATTCTGATGGAAGTGGATCTCTTCGATAAAGAGAGCCTTAATTGATCAAAGATGGACAGAAGCAGCTACACCCAGAGAAAGAACACTGGGAAATGAATATAAACTGCTTGCATTTTTGTTTTTCTTCCCGGGTTATTTATACCTTCTGAATTCAATTCTCCCTGTACAACAAGAAAACTGTTCGGTTCTGCACACATATATTGTATCTAGGATATACTGCAACCCATTCAACATGTAAAGTACTGCTTGCCATCTGGGGGAAGGGGTGGAGGGAAGGAGGGGAAAAATCGGAACAGAAGTGAATGCAAGGGATAATGCTGTAAAAAATTACCTGGCATGCGTTCTATCAATAAAAAGTTATTAAAAAGAAAAAAAAAGAAATGTGCATTTAAAAAATTACTGTACATGTATAACCAGAAAAATATTTAATTTTTAAAAAAGTTTTTTCCTTGCAAAAATTCTGCTTACACAGTGGCTCAAGTATTTATATGTTGTTGTTTAGTTGTTTTTCAGTCTTGTGCAATTTTTCATGATCCTATTTGGGGTTTTCTTGGTAAAGATCCTGGAGCAGTTTGCCATTTCCTTTTCTAGCTCATTTTTACAGATAAGGAAACTGAGGCAAACAGGGTGAAGTGACTTATCTAGGAACACACAGCCAAGTGTCTGAGGCTGAATGAGAATTCAAGTCTTCCTGACTCAAAGCCCAGTGTTCTATCCTCTGTGCTTCTATTTGTGTGCCCATTACATGAATGAGGAAACTGAATCTTAGAAAAGTAAAGTCATTTGTCCATAATCACAAGGATAGTAATTAGGGAAGGGCAGGGAAGAGAAATGAAGGAAAATGAAGAGGAAGAGACAGCAGGATATAAGTTATTATGTATTACTTTTTCCTCAGAGAGGTGTTAGACATACACCCAGCAGATATCAGTATAAGTAAGTTTGAATCAGTCCATAATTTGCATTTTATATTTATATTGGTGATGTAAAGTGCTCCTAGTTAATTTAATAATGATTTATTTTAGAGGCAGGGAAATTGGATTGCATTCACTAGGCTGCTTTACCTTTCTTTAGTATGCGAAGCTATTCATTTTGTTCTATTCATTTAAAAAACCCTCATTCATATGCATTAGAAAAGAAAATAATCACAAGATCTATATATTCCAAACTACACAGTGGGACCTTTTCAGCCCTGAACTGAAATGATGAGGTGACTGATGAAAAATCAATGGGATCTCATTCATAATAGAAGCGGGTGTTTATGAAGCATTTTGCATCTATTATTTCATTTTACAAAATCACCCAGAATCTTGGAGTTGGTTGGGATTCCAACAGTCACCTAGTTTAACCCTGGAGAAAAAAAGAACCTTTTAGTAAAGAGCTACCTAGTATATGGTCTGATCAGTCTGGGATTAATTTAATGACCCAGACTGAAGAGGAACCCACTGCCTCCCCAAAACAGCTCATTCCACTTTGGAAGACTACATTTTCAGAAGGTTTTTACTAGGTTACGGGTTCTGCTGAGGAGTACTGAGGCCATCTTGATCTTTAGTGCACAATAAGTTTTCTGCCACATTGCAGAAATGTCCTCATTGAGCAAGGAGAAATGATTTGTGATCACCAGGTAAACTGGAGAGAACGAGTTGCTAAATTGCTGGTTTGGCTCTCCTCCCCTTGGCAGATGCCATGCATACACAAAGCCCATGGCCTGCTTCTCTGAATGGTGATTGGGGATTGTCTACCGTTCACTCACTGATCATACTTGCAAAAATGTATGTCAACAAGGCTGTATGCCATAGTAAATTGGAGTGATTTTCATACTCTATGAGTCTCCCGCATTCATCTTGCCTCTGAGATCAAAGGGTTCATATACTTTGAGGTCTTAAAAGATGGCCACAACAGTTTTTCTTAATTATCATCTATTTCTTAGTTCTAAATTGTTCTCTTTGTTGATTCTATCCACTACTTTCTGGCATATTTAATCCCTGGTTTACCCTGCAACTCTTCAAATACTATCACATCCCCTGTCTCCTTTCAGGATTTTGCTCTCCAGATGAAACACCCCCATTTCCTTCAATTGGTCCTCAAATGGGAAAAAATGGAGGTCCTTCAACATTCCAATGACCAACCATTGTATGCCCTTTAAGACATGGCACCCACAATTGGACACAGCATTCAAAATGGAGTTCTGGGCCTCATAATAATCTTGTGAGGTAGATGGCATGAGTGTTACTTTTCTTATTTCACCAAGAAAGAAGTGAGAGGGTCAGAAAATTTAAATTGTTTGTCCAAGACCAGATAATTTACAAGGAATGCCGCTTCCAGTCTCCATACTTTTTCAAAGGCTGTTTCCTATACCTAGAATGCATCCTAGGGTACATCTCTGCTTCTTAGACCCTAAGCTGGTTGCCTAGAATGAAACCATTTTCGGTGCATTCTCTCTTCTACTTCTTAGAAGCCTGAATTTCCTTCAGCTTCACTTTCAGCATGAAGTTTCTCTATTCCTACCTGCTACTTCCAGTGAGCTCCCCGTCAAGTCAAGTTACCTTGAATTGATTTTGGAGATATCCATTTGGCGCAGGCTTTGGGGCCCACTGAAGCTGGCAGGCTGGATTTCTTTCAAACAATCCCTAAGGGTATGACTCCACTCTTCCACCAATCCTAATATATTTTTTGTATGGCATCATTTTATTCCCTCCCAATGACTAGAAGCATTTTGTTTCTTCTAAATTGATTCAAGACTTTTCCTGACTAGTTTAATACCTTTGATTGGTTGACTCAGTAGAATGTCAGGGTATAGAGACCTTTAAGTAGAGTGGGGATAAATGATTGATTGATTCAATTATTCCTCCATCAGCCATTCTATATTATATATGTACATATTACCTCCCCTGAAAGATTGTAAGCTTTCTGAGGGCAGAAACAGTTTTATTTTTATCTTTATATTTCCAGCATTGAGTATAGTACCTGCCACACAATAGGCACTTGATGTTTATTTATTAATTGTGATTGTGACACCAAAATCCAATTTTTTCCAGTTATAAGGTGAATGCTTTTACCCCTGTCTCCCACATCTTGGATGTGGTTTTAGTGGGAAGGGAAAGCAATTGTTACTTCCTTTGTAGAGCTTCTTTAAAACTCTTGCCCTTGGTAGAGGCATGGGGTCAAGATGGAGGGTTAGTGAATAATATCTTACTTTTAGGTTGTTTCATACTGAATATGCTAGATCAAAGTATTATTTCCAAAAGTCATGATTTATATTATCTGTGGTTTGGTCTGGTCTTGGTGTTGAGGGAGGGGAGACTGGAGTAACGAAGGAAGCTACCAGAACCGACAATGCAATTTGTCGGAAATGAGATTATCTCTACGGACAGCTTGTTCTGACTCTAGAGAATAGGGTTGTATCACTTCAAGGTAAACCAGGGAGCAGCATGCCATTTCAAATGAGTGAATTATACCCTCATTACACTTTGTTTGTCATTCGGTAGTCATGGGGGCAGCCAGTAATAATGGAAGAGATAAATGGGAGCAGGACTGGTGATCACTCAGCTGTGTTGGGGCCGGCTGCCATCCCAGAGCAAGTCAGGAATGGAAACACAGCCAATGATGGAGAGGCCCCAGAAGTACTGAGCCTGTTTTGTCAGATACCTGATAATGGGTTGTGGACCTCAAGGACAAAGTGTTCTGAAACATTAAGGAATGCCCTATACAGAAATCTTGGGCCAACACCACATGACTCCCAGACTAACCAATAAGCTAAGAAACTCTAAATACAGCAGATCATTGAATAAGATCCTCTATACACAGCAAAACATCCCAAGTCTTTGTTATTCTATTCGTTGATTCATATTGCTAAAGTTCAACTCTGAAGTCCCCATCATAATGAAGGGGGTCAGCCTTTCTTGCTTAAAGGCTATGCTCATAGACTGTGAGTTATGAGGTACAGCTCTCTGGGAGGGAGGGAAAAGAGGCAAAAGTGGAAAATCTAGGCTATGTCAGAACAGAAAAGATCAATAAAAACCCATCGAAAAAATATTACAAAACAGAAATTTACATGATAACTATATTGTAAGTTTGGAGGGAATAGCAAGTTGTACATGGTAGATTTGCAGTTTCATGTGCAATCATTTTTTTATTATACTGTTATGGATATGCTTGTTTTAGTCTATAATTTGAAAATAAAATAAATAAAAAAAAGGATTGTGTGTGCATGACATTGAACAAGGAGCTGAGAATACAAAGACATAAATGAAGAAATGAAGGACAATCTCTGTCCTCAAAGAATTACATTTTTTAGGGAGGAATAGGACATATATCCATATAAATATGAAACAACTGTGGTGAGATGGAAAGATGAGTAAATTTGGAGTCAGGAAAATCTGAGTTCAAATCCTGCCTAAAATACTTACTAGCTATGTGACTTTGGGGAAGTGATTTAATTCCTTTTACCTCAGTTTCTTCATCTATAAAATGAGAACAAGATATAAACTATAATTATATGTAATATAGAAAGCAGCTAGGTGGTGCCATAGTAGATAGAGCACTGGCACTGGAGATAGGAAAACTCATCTTCCTGAATTCAAATCTGGCCTCAGACACTTAACACATATGTAACCTTGGACAACTCACTGAATCCTGTTTGCCTCAGTTTCCTTATCTGTAAAATGATCTGGAGAAAGAAATGGTAAACCACTCTAGTATCTCTGCCAAGAAAATCTCAAGTGGAGTCACAAAGAGTCAGACATGACTGACATGACTAGATGATAATAAAAAAATGATATATAATTAGTACATATAATTAATAATTATATATCAGATAGCTGATATTATATATTATTATATAGTATGCATAATCAATATAGTTTATGTATGTATTCATAGATAGGTGTAGATATATGTAATATATAATTGCATATATTGGTATACATATACTTACATATATGTAGACCACTAATTTCCTAAGTCTGTATAGGGAATTCTGGTCTCCAATTTCAGACCTAATGTCCATTACTTGCGTCACTTTGGGAAGTCTTGATTTCTTCATCCATCAAATGAGAGGAATGGGATCAATCCACAGAGGTAAATTGATTTGACAAAATTACACAGCTTGACAAGGTCATACATCATAATGAAATTTTCTCAATTGGCGCAAATTAAGTAAAGATCACAGATTGAGAGCTAAAAGGGACCTGCAATTCCATTTAGTCCAATCCTATCATTTTCCAAGTGAAATAACCGTGTAAAGCTTAGTGACTTGCCAGTAGTCAAACAGGCAGAGATAGGATTGGAAGTCAAGTCCTCTGATTCCCCCAATACTCTTGCTGTTCAATCATTTTTTTTTCCAGTTGTGTTCGACTCTCTGTGACTCCACTTGGGTTTTTCTTGGCAGAGAAACTAGAATGTATGTTCTTTCCTTCTCCAGCTCATTTGACAGATGGGAAAACTGAGGCAAACAGGGTGAAGTGATTTGCACTGGATCACACAGCTACCAAGTGTCTGAAGCTAAATTTGAATTCTGGTTCATCTGATTGTGGGGCTAGCATCTATCTATTATGCCACTTAGCTGCTAATACTTTTTCCATGCCAGATATTCCCCACCTAGATTAGATTCCTTCCTCAAACTAGACTGTTATTGTCAGTAGCTACATGAATAGAAAGAGGCAGAGACAGAATTGGAACCTACATCCTTCACCTCCAAACCCAGCACTCTTTCTGCTGCCTCTCAGAATTTCCTGGGGATGTTGAGAGTTTTAGTGATTTGCCATATGTGTTAGAGGCAACACTGAGCTATTCCAGATTCCAAGACTAGGCCATTAGCTACTCTGCTGTACTATGCTACTTCCCTTGTTAGGCACTCAGGGTGGAGGGTGGGGGATAAGAAGGAAGAATAATACCTATAGTGATTATTTCTAGCAAGGTACTTTATAAACTTAAAAGCTCAATGTAAATGCCAGCTATTTTTATAATATAAAGGAAAATGAGCTTGGAATAAAGGAGAGATCCCAATGAAACCCTCTTGTATAATTTATGAGGGGAGGAAATACCATTGGCTGGGAGGACAGAGAAAGCTTCTTGAAGGAGGTGACATCTGACCTGAAATTTCAACATGAGATGAAAAGGAATATCTCACCTCTTCATACCAGGGAGAGTTACTATTAGAAGAAACTGAGACAAACAGAGTTAAGTAAAATGCCCAGGGTCATACAGCTAGGAAATACCTGAGGCCACATTTGAACTCAGGAAGATGAATCTTCCTGACTCCAGTCCAGCATTCTATCTACTGTGGGATAAAGCATGAAAACAGAATCTTAGAACTAAAATCCCACCCCCATCAAAAACCCCAACTGCCTTACATTCCTGAATGCTCACAGACATCCTTCTGGAATATTTCTATACCATAACGCTCACCACTCTTTTTCTGGTAGCTTTTTTTTTTTTTTTCTGGTAGCTTTTTAAATGTTGTCTTTCCACAGCAGCTTGAGAACAGGGATTATCCTTGCTTATTGGTATTTTTATCCATAAACCATAATATCTGTCACATAGTAAGAGAACACTTAATGTTCTCTATATCTGTCTCTGCCTCTGTCTCTGTCTCTGTCTCTGTCTCTCTTTGTCTCTCTCTGTTTCTCTGTTTCTGTCTGTCTCTCTCTGTGTATCTGTCTCTGTCTCTCCATGTCTTTTTGTCTCTCTGTCTCTATCTCTCTGTGTGTCTCTTTCTGTCTGTCTTTCTCTCTCTTTTTCTGGATGTGTATGTCTGTCTTTCCCTCTCTCTCTTTCTCTATGTCTCCCAACTTTTCCCTCTCTTTCTTTCTCTCTCTCCCTTTCCTTTCCTCTCCCTCTTTTTTTGTCTCTGTGTGTCTATCTGTTTATGTCTCTCTATATGTGTCTCTCTCTCTCTGTTGTCTGTTTTTCTTTCTCCCCCTTTCTCTATGTGTCTCTCCCTCTGTCTCTCTCCCTCTCCTTCCCCCTTTCTTTTTTCCTCTCCCTTTCTTTCCTTTCCTCTCTGTGTCTCTGTTTTTCTGTGTGCATGTGTCTATCTCTGTGAGTCTCTATATCTCTGTCACCATGTGTGTATTTCTCTCTTTCCTCCTCCTCCTCCCTCTCTTTCTCTTTTTCTCTCTCTCTCTCTGTCTCTGTCTCTGTCTTTGTTTCTCTGTCCCTCTGTGTCTCTCTCTGTATCTCTGTCTGTCTGTCTCTGTGTATCACTCTGTTTTTCGTCTCTCTTCTCCTTTCTAAATCAAATATTTACATAAAGAAAATGAGATCTGAATTTAATCATTTACTCATCAAATACAATATCAAACAGGCCCCTCAATACTTAATACAACTTATTGTCACTTAATTTTACAAAAAAGAAATGTGAAATAGCCACAAAGATTCTAGCCTTGAAAAGAGACTGTCACCTGAAAAGTTGCAAGGAAAAAAAAGTTGAATTTCTAGTATGTGACACTTAGTTCCCAGATCCAATAAGAAATATTATTCTTGTGAAACTTAAATGTTTTTCTCTTTGTCAGAGAAAAAGCAGATTTCTATCTGTTGACTCTCTGCTAGAAGATGAAATTATCCTTTCACATATTTTTCTGATCTGTCTCTTTTCAAGCATGCAAGGTCACTTTGGACTCTATAGACTCTGGATTTAGGGAGGAAAAAAAAGGCCAGATTATCTGTGCTTTCATAAGAAAAGTAAAAGCTTTGTCTCACCATATGGCATTGTTACATATTGGAGAAAAGACAGAGAAGTGCGACCTGGTGCCCTTCACCCTCAGCAGTTCTTACCTCAGGAAGAGCAGCTGGTGAGTGTGGTGGTTGATTGCACTGACATCTCCCCGGGGGATTTTTAGGGATGCTGGTTAGTAAAAAGGCAGTATAGTATAGTGGTTAAATCCTACTTCTGCCACATACTGGTTAAATGACCCTGGGAGATCATTCAAACTCCTGGTAGCCCAGACAATTCTCTCAGACTATAAATTTGCAGAATCCACTAACAGCACATATTTATTAAGGGCTATAGACACTATACTAGCCTTTGGAGACAAAGATAAGAACTGGACTTGTGATTTTTTGGCATAGAAAACTAATTCCCAACAGGAGAAAACTCCTTGTATTAGTGAATGTTGCCTGGAACATTTAAAAGTTAAGTTATTTGTCTAGGGTCACACAGGTAGTATATTTCAAAAGGTGAGACTTAAACTGAGGCCATCCAGCTTCCAAGGCCTATCCATTATTCCTCTTTAGGCAGGAGAGATAAAAAAACCAATAATGAAACATTGTTCTCCTTGCACTGTTAAACTTCCATGCCCTTGATCTATGGTAAAATGTAACTGGGGCATGTTTAACAAAATAAATAAAAAATGCACTACAACACAGATAATGTTAATTTGTAGTTCTCTAAACCAGCAGGAATCCTTTCCATTTGAGTTTGGTGACACTGATTCACAATACTCAGAGTGTATAGAGAGTGTTCTCAGTGGAGGCTCCTTATACCAGTGGGAAAAAAAACAACATAGGTCCAGACCAAAAAAAGAAAAAAGTTAGAAAGACTGGCATAGAGAGATTGGTGGTAGAGGCTAGTTTTTCAGATAAATGGCCATCATTTTGTAGTAATAATGGCAGAGAAGAAGCATAACAAAGATAGAAGTAGTGTCAGCCAGTAGACAAAAATTAATGATGAATGAATGAATGAAAAAAGCATTTATTAATTGCTTATTATGTTCCTTCAAGGGTCCTTTGTAGTTGATTTGAATATTTGTAATATTCAGAATACCTTAGTCACTCACAGTTATTCTTCAAACAATATTGTTGTTATAGTATACAATGTTTTCTTGGTTCTGCTCATTTCATTCTTCATTATTTCATGCAAGTCTTTCCACTTTTTTTCTAAAATCCACCTACTCATTATTTCTTATAGTATAGTAGCATTCCATCATGGTCGTATATCAAAACTTATTTAGCCATTCCCCATTCCATTTTCAGTTCTTTGGCACTGGAGGTGGAATTTGAATCCAAGTCATCTGGATTTGAAGTCCAGTGGTCTATCCTTTTCACCTTAAATACCTCTCCCTAAAATACCTTTCCTATCTATATTACTGGAGACCTCAGAGAATTAAGTGAGACAATATATGGCAATATATTTCTGGGGGCCTGAGATGTTTCCAGCATAAAGATGGGACGTAAGAGCCAGAGAAATTTCAAAAAATAAAAGGGGAAATTTAAACCTCCTTTTATACCAAAACTATGACTGCATACCATCGATGTTTTAATAAATAATTTCACTTATTCTCTTATTAAATTTAATATTTAATATTCTATTGGATTTAATTTTTCACTCTGAAGAAACTATTACTCACATGAGGCCTCTCTTTCCATGGAGTGGACTGGCAGGATACCACAAGTCAGAGACTATTAAAAGGCTTGGTTATGGTTAATCCTGGGATGGAGGTAAGGCTTTTCTTCCCAGCAAGATGCAAGCTCATTGACAGTATGAAGGCAATGATAAGAATAACAATTATTATAAACAGCAGAAATAATTATTATAAATTTTAACACTGATAGTTGATAGTACTTATTATAAGTTATATTAACACCACTCATTATTAGTTGGCATTTCTTTATAATTTTGTAATTTAATTTAAAGCTTGTGATGTGTTTTACAAATTATCTCATTTGATTCCTACAAGTCTGATTATAGTACCATTATTATCCTCATTTAATAACAAATAAGGAAACTGAGACTGATAAAGGTTAAGTACCCAAGATAAGTGTCTGAGGTCAAACTTGAACTTATCTCTTCCTGACTCCTTGTCCTTATCCTTGTGGAAGGCACAAATCAAATTCTTCCAACTGCAGCCAGGTGGTACCATAGTGGATAGAGTGCCAGGCTTGGAGTCTAGAAGACTGATCTTAATGAGTGCAAATCTGACCTCAGACATTTACCAGCTGTATGGCTCTGGGCACTTCACCCCATTTGCCTCAGTTTCCCCATCTGTCAAATAATCTGGAAAAGGAAATGGCAAACCATCCCAGTATCTCTGATAGAAAGATTAACATGAATTGAGTGAAGTAAGGAAAACCAAAAGAACATTGTACACAGCAGCAAGAGTATGTGATAATCAATGAGATGGAATTGGCTCTTTTCAATAATGCAGTGATTCAAGGCAATTTCAATAGACTTGGGATGGAAAGTGCCATCCACATCTAGGGAGAGAGAGAATTATGAAAACTAATTGTGGACTGAAGTTTATTATTTTCAACTTTTTTGTTTGTTTTTTTCTTTCTTGTGGTTTTTTTCCCCTTTTCATCTGATTTTTTTTTTTTTGCAAAACATGAAAAATATAGAAATATGTTTAAAAGAATTGCAATTTTTAACCCATATCAGATTGCTTGCTTTCTTAGGGAGGGAAGAAGTAAGGGAGGGAGAAAATTTTGAAACACAAAAGTCTTACAAAAATGAATGCTGAAGACTATCTTTACATGTATTTAGAAAAATAAAATACCATTGAAAATTTAAAAATAAATAAAATTTTTGTGGGGGGAGAAATAATGGTTTAGACGGAGAGACACTGAGTCTCATCTCCCTTTCTCCAACACTTCTGGGTATTCAAGTTGGTCCTGATTGTTAGGGAGTGTGCCAGGTTAGACTCAGTGTTGTAGCTGAGATTCTCCCACTCAATGAGGGAGATCTGTGCCTCTCTTAACCAAGAAGACTTTAGAATCAAAGGGAGAAGCTGGGCATCCTATTCTTCAAGTCAAATCAAGCCAGCAAGCATTTATTGAGTGCTTTACTATATAGGTTCAAGGCATTCTGCTGAGCACAGAGAATATAAAGAAAGGAGGAAAAAACTTGACTCCTTCCTTTAAGGAACTCACATTTTAATGGAGAAGAAAAGATAAAGAAAGGGGAGGGGAATAAGGATTTATTAAGTGACTTCTACATGCTAGGCATAGTGCTAAGCATTTTTCATAAATATTTTCTCATTTGATCTCAAAACAACCTTGTGAGGTAGGGCTGCAATTATTCCTGAGGCAGACTTGGCCAGGGTCATAGAGCCTGTGCTCTGTGCTCTATCCACTGTACCATCAACTACCCTTTAAACAATCAATGTGTAAACAAGAATTGACAAGATAATAGACACTGTTAATTGGGATGGGGAGTTACTCTACTCAGGCTCACAAGAGGAGCCTAATCACTATTGGAATGAAAGTCAAGAACTCATGACTCATTTTTTCAAACTGGAAAAATATATCACCATCTAGAATATTACAGTAGACAACATACTCAAAAAACAAAGAAAAATATTTTTTCCCATTTAAAAAGGGAAAGGGTAGGAGGGGGGAGACAAACCACAAAAGGGGACAAGACATAATGGATACCAACAACCATCAGGAATCAAAAGTTCCCAAGACTTTACTGATTTCTCAGGAGAAATAATGAATTAAGTCTGAGCAAATGCATTCTTACAAAGAGGATAAAAAATGCATTAGTTGAAGGAGGGAGGAAAATGAGGGGAGGCTGGGAATAAGAAGATGGAATTTATGAGAAGCAAAAGCTATTAAAATCTTCTATTTTGCAGAAGCATAACTAAGGTGGAGCTATGGGACTTTCACCAGGGTGTCAAGTGTAGAAAGCAATGAGATCACCTGTGATCCTCCAACAGGAGAAACAAACTTTAGCACTTAGCTGAATTACAGAAAGAGACTAGACCCATGATTTTATTGACAGAGGAAACTCCCAAATGAGGCAATCTCGTCTATCAATGTATGTTCTCTGCAACCTACAGTCTTTCTGTTTTTTTTTTTTTTAATAATAGCTTTCTATTTTAAAAATACATGCAAAGTTAATTTTCAACATTCACCCTTGCAAAATCTTGTGTTTCAAATTTTTCTTCCTCCCTTTCCCCCACCCTCTTCTCCTAGCCAGCAAATAATCCAATATACAACCTATAACCTACAACCTTAAAAGTTGCCCTGTGGGTACTGAGAGATTAAGTGATTTGCCTAGGATCATACAGCCAGAGGGAGGATTTGAAACCATGGCTTCCTGGTTCTGAGGTCATAAACTTGGTGCCTGAATGATGAAAAATGGCAGAAGCTTCTCTCGTGATTTGCATCTCTCCAAGGAAAAAAGATGGCTTGGAAAAGATTGTCTTTATAGCCCATCTATGTGACATTCAGAATGCTGGCATCTGGGTTCCCAAGAAAAAGATAAAGGGTAGCCAGTGAAGAGTTGTGAATATGCCTTTTCAATGGTCCCTGGCCATGATGCAAGCACAAATCAAATCCCTCATCACCTGGAGATTCAATCACATTAGGCTCTGCCCATCATTTTATGAAAGGCCCAGAAGAAACTCATCCCATGGAGTGGGTCAATGTTCTATTAACTTTCTACTTCAGTTCCTCATTCTACACAGAAGTCGTGGGCCACATTAACGTCTGTATGTCATGTTGTCTTGGGTAATGTATAGAATGATGAATCACTGTTCTTGCATAAGAAAATTTTCTGAGTTGTGGAACTGAGGTGCAATGATTGATGTTAGGGGTAGCAGCTGGAAAATATAATAAATTACATACTACATGCACTGGTTCTCTCCTATGCAACAAAGAACAGTCAAACAGATTTGCCATTATGGTCTATTGGTGTGAATTAAATCAACTCTAAACCAAGGAGGACTCAGTTATACAGAAGTGATATGCCAGTTGATCCATAGTCTTAGAATGGATGGGGGGGATCCCAACCAAAGGATCAGGAGCTAGAGTGGATTAAACATGTGATAGCCATGTACCTAAATCTATGGTCTGTTGGGTTTCCCAGTGGAGAGCTGGAAAGAGAGTTCCTTCTGGCTCTAGAGCCTAAGAACTCTGGTTCAAATCTCACCTCTGATACACCATGCATGAAAAATCTCCATATCCTCATCTGAAAAATAAGGGGTTGGATTAGATCAGAGGTTTTAAATCTAGAGTTCACAGATCATGTTAGACCTATTTCAGGAGAGTGGGAGAAAGGGGAGTGCCATAAAATGTTTGAACATCTTGGTAATCATTGGTTTCTTTTATAATCTACTATGTATTTTATGTTAAGCATTTAAAAATATGATTCTGAAAAAAGGTTCATAGGTGGCAGAAGCCAAAGGAGTTCCAAACACAAAAAGAATAACAAAATAATAACCATTAAAATGTAATAGCCATTTAAAATGAAATCCTTGGACTAATAATAATAACTAGCATTTATATAGCACCTACTCTGTGTATATACAGTGCTTTATAAATATTTCATTTGATCTTTACAACAATCCTTCAAGTTGGGTACTGGTATTACTCCCATTTTTACAGTTGAGGAAACTGAAGTTAAATGACTTATT
The DNA here is from genome assembly GCF_016432865.1 of Antechinus flavipes. NCBI lineage: Eukaryota > Metazoa > Chordata > Mammalia > Dasyuromorphia > Dasyuridae > Antechinus > Antechinus flavipes. The sequence continues at coordinate 268,203,876 of NC_067402.1, forward strand.
TGCCAGGGTCACACAGCTAGTAAATGCTCGAAGCCACAATTGAACTTGGGTTTTTCTGACTCTAGGTCCAGTGCTCCATCCATTGTGCCACCTAGCTGCATACCTTGTATATACCTAGCACATGGTAGGCAGTTAATAAATTATCACTTGAGTAAATGATCTGCCATCTTGTCTCTATTCCCTACTTTACAATATAGCAAAAGCTGTGACTAAGATCTAGTAGTCTGTGGCTATAAAGATGGACAGTGTATCTACATTACTGTTTTAAAGGAATCAAAAGTAGATAATTAACAAAATCTGTAGAAGCATTGGCAAAACCCATTGACACAACTGGAAGCAATATAATGAATTACTGACTATGGAGAACCTAACTGATGGCTGTAGGCAGTCACTGTGATTTGCCCAGGAATTATCCAAAGAATTATGTCTGGCTGATGGTGGATTTTCAGAACTTTCCTTACCATGTCTGTCTTGGTATGGAAGTGGTATCCCTAATCTAAGAAATGAAACCTCAACTCAAGGCCATGGAATGACTCAGCTAAAGTTCAGAACCACAGAATCTATAACCAATAGTAGAAGATCAGTTTCTCTGGGGATAAATGAAGATCAAAGAAGACTGTCCAAAATCCTTTGATATTATTTATTTTTAACCTCATGAAGCAATAAAAGAAAAGTCAAGAACTAAATAGTTACCACAAAAAATCAGAAAAATGATTTCCTTGTGTTATCAGCCTTTCACAAGTGGGAGTTAAAGACAGACTGGACACAATCTGTGGGAGCTGAGATAATTGAACATGGAGTGAAGAATATCAGACTGGACTTGTTCTCTATGGGGAATATTCAAGAATGGTATTAGTTTGTTTTAAGTGATAAAAGTCACTTCAAAGCTAGATGTCATCAGAAGGCCATGTGACTTTGTGAAATACAGGCACTACCTGACTGGTCCATGGATTCAATTTGATACTCTTCTGTTGGTTATTAGATAGAGCAGAGTAACAGATTTAACATCTGCTCAAATATTAAATCCCATGCTCCCAATGAAGGAAGGCAGGGATAAAAGCTGATGCTGCCTAGTATGCATAGCCATTTCACTTGCAAAAGTGCTGTTTCTAAAGTAAATTGACATACACACATAGAAAATCAGTTGTAGGATAAATCACCCCAAATCTCATTCTATTTCTAATAATGCATGGCTATATTATGCCACAAATTACTTTCCTTCTTTCACTGGGGCTGTTTTATTAACCTGCTCTTTAAACAATGTGAGATTTAATAAGTCATTACTATTTATGCAAATCTGGTCACTGAAAGTTGTTTCTTTTGTTGTTTAGGAACTAATTATTCCATTGGGGGCTATAAGCCAACATACAACACTATTATTATTTTTTAATTTGAAATTAACTTTATGAGTTTCTTCTGCCAACCTTCCTTTCCAACATTTAAGAAAAATCAACATCCTACTTCATAATTGAACACTGGAATTTTCTTTCTTTCTTTCTTTTTTTTTTTTTTACTCAGAATAAGAAATATTCTAAATAAGAATGGTTCTAAAAAAAAAGAATAAAGTAAAAAGTACACAGCAGAGAATAAAAGAAAACTTACAAGAAAGCAAAGTTGGACATCTCTGAACACAATATGCAATTTTTATTACATAGGTTTTCTTGAAATGGAAATTTATCGTTTTATATTTAGAATCCTCTCTTCTATTCTGCTGTGCAAATGACAATTTTGCTTCTTTCTCTTTATATTTTTGTTTCTTTTTCTATTTTGTATTTAAGTTTTAAATAAAGAAATACATTAAAAAGAATGGTTCTGAAATATCTGTCAGGCTTACTGACATATTCTCCATCTCTCAAGTGGGCAAGCAAATGCTACTGAGAAGAAACAGCATTCCTTTCTGTTCACTACTTAACTTGAAATCCACAGCCTTCTACAATCTAATATCCACTATGTTTCCCAATTTTATTGCTCCCTTTTCTGAGTCCTACGTTATAGACAACACGGACTGCTTACAATTATATAAATATGTTTCATACTTTCCCACCTCCATGATTTTGCTTAAGTTTTAATACTCCCCTCCCCTTCTTCCTGCAGAAATCTTACCCAAGAAGAGAAACTATTGAGGAGAAACTTTCCAGTAAATATATCTGATGAAAATTTGATGTTTATTTTTAAAAAATTGTTATTTAATTGTTTTCAGTTGCATTTAACTCTTCATGATACCATTTGGCAAAGATTCTGAAATGGTTTGCCATTTCCTTCTCCATCTCATTTGCCAGATGGGGAAACTGAGGCAAATAGGCCTAAGTGATTTGCCCAGGTAACACGACTAGTAAATATCTGAGGTTGAATCTGAACTCAGGTCTTCCTGATTCCAGACTTTGCACTCTATTAACTGAGCCACCTAGCTGCCCAAGGGAAAATTGAGGTCTATCTTATATGAACTAGTACAGAGTAAGGTAAGCAGAACAAAAGAATGATTTGTATGATGCCAACATCAAGATTTAAGGATTCTCATCAAGAAAAACACCATCCATCCCCAGAGAAAGAACTAAAGGAATCTGAATATAAATTGAAGTGTATTGGTTTTGATTTCTTAATTTTTCTTGAGTTTTTGGTCTACGTTTTCTTTCACAACATGACTACTATGGAAATGTTTTGCATTACTATACATGTATAAACTATATCAAATTGCTTGTCTTTTCAATGCAGGGGGAGAGAAAGAGAGGGAGAGGATTTGGAACTCAAAGTTTTAAAAATGAATGTTAAAGATTGTTTTTACTGCAAATGGAGAAAAATAAATTACTAAATAAATAATTAAAAAAAGAATTCTCATCAATACAATGAGTATTGGCTGATCAACAATCATGCTTCAGACTTCTTGGCAGAGATGGACAAAATGAGATATCCATTTTCTGATGTAGCAATTGTGTAAATGCTTTGCCTGAGCATACTTATTTTTAAAGGAAGACTTGCATGGGGGAGCAGAAGTGAGAAGAGTGAGAAGCATTATCTTAAAAAAAAAAAAAAAGCAGTGTCAGCAAAGTATCTATAACAAAAGAGAAAAGAGCAAAAGGAAGTTCAAGACATGAAATGCAATGTTAGAATGATCATGTTAAATATGAACTTAAAAAAAAAAACAAGCCAAGGGTGATAGAGATTCATGGATTTATGTGCAGGCCCCATTTTCTATTCTTTGTATAAGAAAAGTTCATAATAACCAAGTTGGAAATAATAAAACAAGAAATTTTAAATGTATTTTTGATTTTCTCTAATTATATGTAAAACAAGTTTTACATTTGTTTTTAAAACTTTGAATTCCAGATTCTCTCCCTTTCTCCTCACCCCTACTTCCCCTTAAGAAAGGATGTGTGAAGTTATACAAAAAATTTCTATGAAAGTCATGTTGTGAAAGAAAATCTAGATTCCTAACCACCTTAAAAAAAACTCTCAAGAAAAATAAAATATAAAAAAGTATGCTTCAATCTGTATTCAGACTCAATCAGTTTTTTTTTCTGGGCAGGGATAGCATTTTTCACCATAAATCCTTTAGGGTAGTCATGGATCATTGTATTGCTGAGAATAGAAAAGTCATTTATAGCTGATCATTCCACAGCATTGCTATTACTTTGTACGCAGTACATTTCATTTTGCTTCAGTTTCTGGAGGACTTTCCAGATTTTTCTGAGAGTATTCTATTCATCATTTCCCATAGAACAATAATATTTCTTCATAATTGTATACACAATTTATCCAGCCATTCCCCAACTGATGGGCATCCCCCCAATGTCCAATTCTTTGCCCTGTGAAGAGAGCTGCTTTAAATTAAAAAAAAAAAATTGAGTCTTTTCAACAAGGAGATGATTCAGGCCCCTTCTAATAGACTTGTGATGAAGAATGCCATCTGCATCCAGAGAGGACTAGAGGGATTGAATGTGGATCCCAACATAGTATTTTCACCTTTTTTGTTGTTGTTTGCTTGAGGTTTTTTCTTTTTTCTTTTTTTCCTTTTTTGATCTGATTTTTCTTGTGCAGCATGATAAATGTGGAAATACGTGTAGAAGAACTGCACGTGTTTAACATATATGGGATTAGTTGCTGTCTAGGGGGAGAGGATGGTTAGAAGGAAGGGAGAAAAATTTGGAACACAAGATTTTGCAAAGATGAATGTTGAAAATTATATTTGCATATATTTTGAAAATAAAAAGCTATTATGAAAAATATAAAATAAATAAAAATTGAGTCTTCAAGCAGAAGCTGGATAACACCTATCAGAGATCCTGAAGAGTTTTCCTCAGTTAAAGTGGGATTCAATGGCCCCTGAAGTCTCTTCCATCTCCAAGATTCTGCAATTGTTGGAATCATTGACACAGTTTGTAGAATTCAGATCTCCAAGAGACAGATCCCTATTAACTCACATCAGGACTCAAAAACTCTGGAAGAGAGAGTGAGGCTCATGATTTTGCACAACTCTGCTTCATTTAAATCCAATTTAATTATGATGCCATTGGTCTTCCTCAACCACAAAGGATAGATAAACACCACCATCACAATAATAACACCACTTGGACTTCTGCAATAAAGTTCTTCCTGATCTTCATGCCTTTTCCCATTCTTGTCCATCCTTCCTCAACTTTGAAATTTATCTTCTTTAAGACACAAATCTGACCCAAATCAATAAACTCCAGGGGCTACTTATTATCTCAGGACCAAGTATAACATCCTCTGCTTTGCTTTTAAAGTCCTTCATGACCTGCACCATCCCTTGTCTTTCCAGACTTCTTATACCTCCCTCCCACATACTCTGCAATCCAGTAACAATGATATCCTCAAAGTTCATGAGATACTCCATCTTCTGACTCCAAGCATTTTTGCTGGTTGTCTCTAAGTAATATTCTCTCTTCTCATCTCCATTTTTTTAGCTTCTCTTGTCTTCCTTCAAATCCTGTTTAAAAGCCTATCTTCTACAGGAAGGAATGATTTCTCAATCTCCCTTGATTCAAATGCCTTTCCTCTGTTAATTTTTTTCCAATTTATTCTTCTATATCTTTTTTTTTTTTTTGTACACAGTTGTTTGCCCAATAAACTATGAATTCTTTGAGAGAAACCTTGTTTCTTGTCTTCCCTTGTATCCTTAGTACTTAGCAGTATCTGGCACATAGTTGGAACTTAATAAAATACTCACTTTGAATTATTTAAATCCCACAACTGCCAGTTGGAGCTTTAGAGCCTTCAAGTTCATTGACTATTTCATTGTATCCCACTTTCCTTATTTCCATCTTATTCAGATCTATTGATTCAAAATATATTTAGCCTAATCACCCTACCACCACCAGCCTCCATATCTCTTTTCTTTTTAGAGCACTATATACAATGACTCTAATATTAACATTTCTTCACTTTCTGGCCATTAAGGCAATTTATACTAGCATAAAATAGGAGAAACAGCTCTCCAGGAAAAACTGAATTATTGGTATGGAAGAAAATAGAATGTGACATTTGAGCTTTTCAAAGATAGCAATCTGAATTTTTTTGATGATATAAGGGGGAGGAACAGAGGCAGCATTCTATTCAAGTGATAAGGGCTTCAACTCTTAAGATAGTATTTCTTTTTTTCTTGAATTTCAGGAAATGAAAATGTATTATTCTGAATACATTTTGCTCTGGTGGCTCAGCTCTCTATAGCCAGATAATTCCAATGGTGTTGTGGACAACATGATGTGATGTTAAGCTGATGGGAATATGAGTGATGATGGGGGGAAATGATGGGGAAATGATGAGGGATGAAGGAATAATAGGGAAAACAAAACTGCATAGAATGTTTGAAATTTAGGGGTAAGGTTATTATTGTAGCATTTAGCGTTTGTTACTATAGAGTAGCAAACAACAAAAAGATTCATTTATAAAGCACTTTAAAGTACACAAAGCATTTCCTCAAGAGTCCTGTAAAGTTCTTGGCACACACCAAAGCTTATTGATGGCTTGGTTGAACTTGGTGAAATGGATAGATGGAAGTATGTTTCTTAATATTCAGAACTATTCAAAAATGCAATAGATGGTTTCTGGATGGAAGTGGATTCTCCTTCCCTTGAGCCCTTTGAGCAATATCTGGATGAGATTTTGTCAGGGATGTCTTAGAAGGTCTTTGGGCTGGATTTTGACTGAACAGCACTTGAGTCACACTGCCACCATTTAATGCATGTTATCAAGCCAATTTCCTATTTAGGGATCTTTAATGGATACCCATATATATGCATATATGTATGCATAAAATATACATGAAAGACTATAATCAAAATTTAACCTTCTACCAGAATGCCTAGTGTATGCAACAGGTATTTAATAAATGTTTGTTGATGGAAATAAGAGATACATAAACACTATAACAAGGAGCAGGGGTAGAATTCATTAGGAAAAAAGTAGGGCTAATAATTATTGATCTCAAAGTCAAACTTAAAGATTCAATCAAAAGGCTATATGACTGCCATATTAATATTGTTTTAGATGCATGTGTAAATGCGTAGGTATATATGTATGTATGTAGACATATATCTCTCTATATTGATCTTTCTGTGTGTGGAGTGACTATCCTTTTTGTTTAATTGTAGCCTGCTTAGGGGAGGTGGGAAGGATGAAGGAAAAAAAAATAAAGCAAAAAGTACACAGCAAAGAACAAAAGAATAACTTACAAAGAAAATATGGACAGTTATGAATATATAATCTCTTTTATTATTACATATGCTATCTCAAAATAGAAATTTATTGTCACATATTTTGAATCCCTTCTGATGTTTTGCTGGGCACATGATTTTTTAAAAAATTTTCCTTTTCTTCTTTCTTTTTCTTTTTTTCCCCTTCTTTTGATTTTACTTTTAAATTTTAAAATAATAATAAATAAAATTTGCTTCTTAGTCTTCTTTTTAGAAGTAGAATAAGCAACATTTGATTATTCTGGAATGACAAAGCATAAGCAAATTTATAAGTGAACTTACATATCAAGAAATTTCAGGAAAGCCAATATGCTAATATATTCTGTAATACACAGTGCTCTCTCATTTGCAATAGGTTGAAATTCCTAGATGGGCCATGTCCAAGTGTATTTACCCAAATCCCAATGACATCAGTATATTTTGATGAACATAACAAATATCACATCATTTGTCACTTGAGCTAAACAGAATGACAAAAACAATGAATCCATTAAAGTAACTTGTGAGATACACAGGTTTTGTTGAAATGACTTCATATGGTCATCCAGACTGGTTCCTATTTATCATCTTTGGGACTTTCCAAACCATACCTTCTTACTCCCTCTATGTGCTTTCTCCATTTGAATTTAAATTCCTCGAGGGCAGGAACTATTTTGTTTTTTTTTCTGTATCCCTGAGCTGGGATCTGTTCATTCTACTTAACTTACCAAAGCTGATGCCTCTAATGGGTTTGAATAGCTCTAAAACACTTTCTAAATGTAGGCAGTGTCCTGGAAGATCAATGTTTATCTGCAAACCAGCAAATTTTCAAAAATGGAATCACACACATACATATTCCTAGGTAATGGAGTTAATTTTCTATATTTAAAGTTTTAGATTTAGGGCATAGCTTTTATGAATTAGAGAGTATGAATCTGCCATTTTGTTTCTATTGCTTTGAAAATACTGGCCAATTAATTCATTGTGTTTACAGTTTTTATGTTCACTATTTCTTAGTCACGTAAAAGTTTTATAGCAATCTTTAATATTCATGGGAATAAATTTCAAAATTCCTGGTTGTGGCTTCAGCCTATGTCCAATTCTAAATTTGTAGTCAAAGCCATAAACACTATCTTTACTGGAAAGTCACAGAATTCTCTATGAGGTAGATAAATGCATAAATTGGGCCATCAAATGGAAATAGAACCATTATTTGCATGCAGACTTCAAAACACAGGTTTGCTCCAAAATTAAACTTTGAGTTTTGAAAATAAAACACTTAAGATGACAAAAAAAGGCAATATTCCAAATATTGGAGGGCTGATGGGATGATAAGCATATGAATATATTGTTAATGGAATTGTGAAATGGCACAACCATTTTGGAAATTGCATTATTATTTTGGAAACATAATTGTGTAAATAAGGTGGCTAAAACATCTGTATTATTTGAACTTATGCCCCAAGGAAGCCACTGATAAAATCTAAGTCTATATGTACAAAAATACTTCTAGCAGCATTTTTTGAAACAGCGAAGAATTGGAAACAAAGTTGACGTCCATTGATTGATTAGGGAATAGCTAAACAAAGAGTGGCAAATGAATGCAATGGAATATTTCCATACTGTAAAATATGATAAATTTGGTGTAGACAGAGAAATAAGAAAAGATCTACATGAACTAATGCAAAGCGAGTCAGTAAAGACAGGAAAAGAATACATGCAATGGCCCCAACAATGCAAATGTAAAGAACCACTTCTCCAAATCAAGCAAATGTAGCAAAATAATAAAAATAATGAGATATGAGAAGACAGCCCCACCCCTGCATAGAGGCAGGAGATTCACAGGTGTTATACCTTGCATGTTTTCAGACATTTTTAATGCAATGATTGGTTGTACCGATTTTTGTCCTTTTAATAAACATCTCTAAAAATATTATTTGTCATGTGAGATAGCTTTTTGGGGAAAACAACTGATATAAAAAGAGAAGACATTCCTCTAGTGACCCAGGTTCACAATCCTGGTGTCAAACTTAGTCTCATCCCACAATTCCAGGCATGTAGCCTCTTACTAAATCTTGCTGTTCCTATGCCAACAGCTTCTCAGTTGATTCCTCTGCCTCCAGTCTTCCCCTCTCCCGGCCACCTTCCACTCAAGTGCCAAATGATTGTCCTAAAGTAATTATCTGACCATGTTACATGCCATCCTACTCAATGAACTTCAAGTGGTTCCCTTTACTTATACATGTCTTTCCACCAAGCTAGCTACATATCTATTTTCTACATGAATGTATTATCTCCCTTAATAGAATTTCTTCCTTGAGAATAAAAATTGTTTTGTCTTTTGATTTTATAGCCCCAAGACTTAGCACAGTACAGTCAGTCAACAAGCATTTATTAAGAACCAATTAAGTACTAGGCACTGAAAACAGCAGGTGTTTAATGAGTGCTGAATGAAAGAATATGGTGACCTCATTTTCTTTGCAAATGCAACACTTCTGTATAATATTCTAGGAATATAGCTGCCACAAATATGGATGGACTTACTGTATATTTTGGGACAATGGCACCTCATGTGATATTCCATATTTTTTCCACTAAAAATACAGCATTTCTCCTAAGGAGAAGCAGTAAGAGCAATGATGTAGATTTGTCAGAACTCACAACCTCACCACACATACAATTATAAACACCAGAAATACCCATCAATCTATTTGGAGTCACTAATGTACAATATTGAAAGTAATTAATATATTTTTTCTCCTGAAAGATGCTGACTGCTTCTCTTTAGGTTTTTTACTTATTCATTTTTATGACTGATGCCTGCTGTTATTTCCCAATGGGCTTTTGTTTTATGAAATTTTAAAATGTATTGCTTTTGTTTTATTATAGGACAGATGCTGTGCTTTTAGTGAGGTTATTAAGCCTGTTGCTTACCAGATGAGCTCACTCCAGCGCCAAGGGCAGCGAGGCACTTTTTTCAAAGTAGTGTTTATAGAAGGAGTGGTTAACACGGTGCCCTTACCTGCGAGGGAGGCTGCTACAGCATTTCAAGCTATCCTTGTGCCTGGAGCCGAGGCACAGAGAGGACTACAACCAAGTGGACAGTCATCAGGAGGGCTTGGAAAACTCTAGTAGCTATGCTTTGCTTCATGAAAAGAAACTTTGAGAATGTCAATATGGATCTGAACACATAATACAATTTTATTAAAGGATTTTAATGTACAATGTACATAGACACCCCACACAGATGGGGGTCCACCAGAGATGGACCTTCTCTTCTTGGTGGGGTCTATTTGTAAGGGGTGGCAGGTGGGACCCATTCCTGAATCTTCTTCCGTGTAGTGGAATAGGGGACATACTGCTCAGGAGTGCCGCTCACGTTGAATTTGTGGTTCTTCCAGATGAACTTCCGAGATACGGGAGGGACAATCGTGGGAGGGTCGTCAGTCATGCAGTGGAGCCAACGATGCCTAAGGTTAAGAATGAACAGAGGTCAGTAAACAAGAGTGACTCAGTCATGGTCAAGGCTTTTAAAAGGAGGTCAATCTGTCTTTTGGGAGGGATCTGACATTAAATCAACATTAAAAACTTCTAAACAAAATGTGAAAAAAAAAAAGACACAATTCTTACCCTGAAGATTCCTATAATCTACTGAGAGGATATGACATTGACACAAAATAAAGGACAACAGGGATAAAGGGGAGAAAGTTAAGCATTGTAGGCAAATTTGAAAAGGGGAGTTTTTTCAGCTGGGGCTGGATAGAAGAAGAATACATGACATCTGTAGGGAGAAAAAAAGGTTGCTTGTGGGAGCAAGGGGTAAAGTAGATTAGATTAACTCCTTGAAGATATTTTTACATATGTCCATTCACTTATCTCTAAAAGGTGGGAGGTTTTAAGACAGTTTTGTAAAACTATCTTTTTGAGTCTGGGTCTGCTACAGTTATATGTGCCTGAGTGACGTCACTTGATGGGTTCAGCAACAGGGAAAGAAACAGTTCTCCCCAGATGTATAAGAGTCATCAACAGACGCCAGAAAAGTTCTAAGTCTGAAATTAGTGGCGCGGTTGCTTAAGAAGTCCTTTGGCCTTCTCAGGACTGTTGTTCCCTGATGGGAAACCACTAATGTCGCACAACAGAAACTCCACAATACAGGCATTTGTCAATTGGCAGCTTCAGATCCACTGAGAGCTCAAGGTGGGGTCCTGGAGGAGCTCAGAAAGAAAGTGATGATTATAAGAGATAAGAAAAGTGGGTGCCTTAGCATGAGAGAAGAACCGGAGGGGAATATCATTGTGGAAAACAGATCCAAGGCCAGGGAACAGCTCATTCTGCACTGAGCACATGGAAAGGAATAATGTGAATAAAAGTGAAGAGCTTGGCTGGAAGCTGACTGGAGTTCTCAAATTCTAGGCCAAAGACTCTGAGCAGGAGAATGACCTGTGGTCAGACGTGTTTGGGCTTTAGGAAGGTTTTCTTAGACATTAACAAGGTAGATTAAGGGACGAGAGAGCCTGGAAGCAGAATAGGAGCCGAGACTGTTAGAAGCATATAAGCAGAGACAATGAGGGGCAGAGCTTGGGTGTGGGAGGGGGAGCAGAGAGAAAGGGAATGGGGAGCAAGAAAGATTATGGAGATAGAAAGGAAGAATCAAGTCCCTGAAAGCTAATGATGTCCCGCAATAAGTTGTTCGGCTGACATGCAGAACATCACTTGGATACTGAGCCCAGGAGCACCCACAGCATGCAGCTACTTTTAATGGCCCATGAAGTTGAGAGCAAAATAGAATCTTTTTCTCCTACTTTGTGCCTTCACTTGAAAAAAACCAGTTTCATCATATTAATAAATAAATAAGACCCAGTTACAGTTTCCTTAAAAAATTTCCAGTTATAAAGACTCCAGAGACTAAAAGCTTAATAACTACAATGAGAAGCCAAAGAAGCAGCCAAACTGAAAATTACATGGAACTCAGCATTCCGGTTGATCATCGTTTGATAGTGCACCACACAAAATGCAATTTGCGTTCTCTGGCTCAGAAGCTAAGCCCTGACTGTGTCCATGGTACTGGTTAAAAGCATGCATATTTGCTTAAGTACAATGTTTAAGGAAACCACAGGTTTTTCAACATTTTTATTGTTTAAACAAAAGAGATGCAAGATTCACTTCTTAAAACTGTTGACTCTTGGTCCTTTCTGAGGCTAAAATTTCTGCATTAAAACATTTGTCATAAAGAGATGATGGACTCAGAGTGAAAATTGATACATATATTTTGGGGATGACAAATGTGGGTATTCATTGTGCTTGACTGTGTATGCTTTTTAAAAAACTTAAATACAAAAGGAAAAAAAAAACAGAAAAAATTACCCTCTGTACAACAGAACATAAGAGAAGATTCAAAGTATAAAACAATAAATTTCTATTTCAAGAAAGCCTACATAATAAATACTATATATTGTGTTAAAAAAAAAAAAAAACATTTGTCACTATACAGAAAAAGATGAATAGCGGCATTTTTTCCATAAACAATTAAATCATGCATGCAAATAAAGGACTAAAATGTCTACACCCTTTGACCCAGAGATTCCAAAGCAAGATAAAGATCTTGCTAGGCAAAAGATCACTGATAAAAAAAAAGCCTCCATACACACCAAAATATTTATAGCAGCCCTTTTTTATAATGAAAAGCCCACTGCTGGAGAATAGCTTAACAAACTATGTTAATGTAAGGGAATACTACTGTTCTATAAGAAACAAAGAATGTGATGAAAGAAGTATAAAAAAAACCTTACATTAACTGATACAAAGGGAAGCAAAGACAAAAAATGTATATAACATATATGTATATACATGTATATATGTGTGTGTGTATATATTACATATATATAATTATATAAGTAAAAAAGTACAACTACCACAAAACAATCAAGAATGAATGTTGCAAAATAATAAAAAAATAAGCTTGGCTTTAAAAATGAGATATAAGAAGACATCTCTCCCAATTCCTCTGCAAAGATGGAAGACACAGATATGGAGCACTGTATATAATTTTTTCAATGAAGTAGCCAGTTTTGAGGTCCCCCCCTCTTTATATTAAAAAAAAAAACCTTGTTATCAGAGATGGTTTTTGGGGAAGCTGGGAAGGGGAAAGATACAGGGAGAAATCTAGATGACATGAAACAAAAAAAGGCAATAAAAAAACCACTTAAAAAAAAGAATTAAATTGTGGCACAACTATCTAACTGGGATATGGATGCTGGAAATTTCCTTTGTAGTTTGGAGTAATAAAAAGCTATAGAAATCAAAAGCATCCCTTAGCCCACTTCTCAAAAGTGGGCTATTTTTTATTTTGTCTTTTTTATGCTCAGGGCTGAACAATGCCTGCCAAACAGAGACAAAGAAAGCTTATCCACGAATATTGATAGAATCCTCTCCTACAGCAGCCATAGCAAGCCTTTATTAGAAGGTCTCTACTATGTCCAGAGGCAACCTATTCCTAATTTGTCTAATAGTTGGAAAGAATGGACTACACTGGAATTTCACTATAATGAAGAAATTCAAAATAAAGTTCAGAATATCTAGTTATAATTAAAGAAAAAAAATTTTTTTCCCAGATGAACTATGATCAATTATGCTTTCCAATGGATTAGCAGGCAATTATTCTCATGAATGTGATTAACATAGAGAACAATACCAGATTATTTTGCCACACTTTCTTTTTCTCCTGACAAAATCAACCATTTCTATAGTTGATTTTTCTTCTTGAAAAGAAAATTGCTTAAATTTCCTGTTTCCTTGTGAGCCATAGCTATGGGATGAGTTTCTTCATACTGATCTAGTCCATTTATGCATATGCTATTGTATACAACAATGACTAAGACATAGACAAACAGTGCAAAAAATATCATGGGATTGGATTACTGATAGAAGCAAATTGTGCTATAAAAATAAAAGTTCTATCGCTATTAGCCACTGTCCAAGACTAGAGATTTCCATGGAATTTGACCTATCATGTAGAGCACTTAACTATTCCATGGATCTTCTTATCATTAAACTATACATTTAATTGGTCAAAGTCAGTGGAAGGACAAAAGTTTTTTTTTTTTTTTTTTAAACATCAAGTTCTAAACAACATGTCTATGGTGTAACTAGGAGATATTGCTCTCAATTATAAACACTATTAAAACAAAAGCTGCAAAAAAGAGATTAAGTTGGGTTTTCATTTGTTTACTAACAATACCTATATAGGTTTGTACAGTTTACAGAGCTTTTATATGCACAATCTCATTTGATCTTCACAGATCAAATGGCAGCTCAAGTGTTCTTTTCTTCAAAAAGCAGCTGTGAAAAGTGGAAAGGAAGCAAGATTTGGAGTCAGAAGATCTTGAAGGCCATGTCTTCAGTCAAGTGACCTCTCAGCCTGTTTCTTCATCTATAAAAATGAGATAAATATTTTTGTTCTGTTCCTGTATGTTAGGTGGATCAAAGCAGGAAGAGCTGGAAAAAAGAAGCTAGCATGTGCTGCCTCTTCTGTCTCCCCTGACGAAGGGGTTGTTCCAGCTTCAGCTGGGATGGCCTGTGCACCCTGGAGGCAGCTGGGAGAGAGTGCTACTTCCTTCTTGGGGGACATATCCCCAGGTAACCACCAGGAAAGTCAGGCTAGAAGAAGACACGGCAGTTGGGGCAGGGTAGGGGATGAGAAATCTATCATTCTTAGGGCTCCTGGGCCTACAGGTGGGTCTAACCAGGGACACAATACAACTGTAGGAAGATTTTCTTGAATCTAATAGTTGGGCTTTACATGTAATAGGAATTAAGTGTTACTTTATTATATTCAGTCCATCACTCTATCCTGTCAAGAGCAATCAATCCTCTTTTCAGAACCTAACTCTTCTATGATATGTTAGTTATCTCCCACCTTTTTGTCTCTGCAAATTTAATAACCATAACAAGTTTACCCTTGGAAAAAATTCAGCACAAAACAGTCAAGGGCAATCATTGGGACCATCCACAAAAAAAACTCTGTCTAGTTATTCAAACAGTACTGAACTGATTTAACCAATCTATCAATTAGCCTAGCCTGCATTTTTCCATTTTTTACAAATAGATACTTAAGTCAGAAAATAAATGCTTTGCTAAAAACTAAGAATATTAGATCCATATTTCCCTGATCTACCTGTCTAACAAAACAGGTTCCCCTCACAACACATATGCCTCAAAAGAAGAGAAAAATTATTGATTCCTGATAGAACCATGAAATCTAGAAAGGTGAACTTCCTAACAATTATGGCAATTATGATTTCACATGTATAATGGGTGTCACACTGCAATGGGTGAGGAATGGGCCGGTAGGGAGGGAAGGAATTTGGAACTCAAAGTTTAAAAGAAAAAACAAATAAATTAAAAAAAACACCCAAACAATTATAACAATCTCAAACTTGAATGGGCTAAGGAGCAGTGCATCACTATACATATACATGCATAAACACACACACACATACATATATAGGTGGCAAAGCAGATAAAGAGCTGGTCACAAAGCTAGAAAGGTTTGCAATGAAGTCCTATTTCTGACATTTAGTAGTTGGATGACCCTGAGAAATAAACTTATCTGACTTCTTGGTGCACTAAGCAACTCTCTAAGAAAGTAAGCAGTGCTAACCTGCCCTGGTAGAGAGAATTTCCTTACTCAAAGTTCTGAGGCTAGACCAATGACATCACAGGGTTAGTGCCCATCCCAAGATCATGATACATCCAGAAGTTCAAGAAGCTTTTTACAAGGCAGAAAGAATTTTTATCTCTTGTCTCTGTAGTGAGCTTTCCACTTCCAACTTTTCTCACACACTTAGGAAAGAGGTCAACCTATCTGAAAAATTTTCACATGGAACAATGTCATAGAGGGAGTTGGGGCACAAGAGAACAAAATCAAGACAAAGTTCAAATCCAAGATGATGATGGAAAACAGAGCTTCGTTTTTGCGGTACCTGGGATGGCAGAACCTCTCCATCACCTTTTGTCCTGAATAAATGAAAGGGTAACCCAGAAATCCACTTTCTAAATTTGGAGAAATATATTCCATGAATTCTTTCCATGACTAGTTAAAGTTTAATCTTATCCAAAAAAGGACATAAAAGAGGAGCATTTAAGCAAAGGACAAATAGCTCAATTTGAAGTAAGTCTGTTGAAACAAAAGAAATATAAACAAATCTCATGAAAGTATTTAAGGATTCACAATTAGAATACCACCTGCTTAGAAAATACTGAACTTGACAACATCCTTCCCTTTCTGAACATTATTAAACATAAGTAGCCAAATTATTTTAATTGGTCTCAATCAGCATCCCTCCCACATGAAGTTTATATTACAAGATTTGAATTTAACCCTCACTGGTGAGATCCAAAGGCAGATACTAAAGATAAATCAGCAGCCAAAGGAAGGAATTCTTTCTGAAGGACCAGAAAGGAAAATATTATGGAATTTAAAAAAAATATTCTTATTAAAATGCTTTTTATCGTGCAAAACAATCTCAGAGGCTGCTTCCAAGTTATTTGTCATTTATTTTGAGGACACAAATAGGTTCTTTTTATTTATAACTCAATTTCACTCCACTCAAACCACCAAAAAGGCAAATCAGACCTCCCATTATTCCTTCTAAAAAAATCAGACACTTTAATGGCAGCAAGGCACAAAGGAAGAAAAGAGCTGTCTATATGGAAAAGTTCTCAACATCCATTCCACTGCACAGTATGATTCACTAAGGTTTTATCAGAAAGGTTTCAAAATGTGTTTTTATCTAGAAGACTTCAAATTTTTCCATGAGTAATTGTGCCCAGCATGTACTACAACTCTGATAAATTGTGAAAAGGAAAAAGAGTTCGGAGTGGTGGTATACTTCCTCATTCACCACCAGTTATCAAACAGACTTATCTTCAAAGTTCAGGCTTGGAATTTTCCAAAAATTAAGTCACATAAGCTGGAACCATCAGCGTAAACTGACATGCTTTTGAACAAAAGTGAAATCTAAGAAACGAACACTGCATAAGAATTAGCAAAATAATTTAGCAGGGAAAACTATAACAACTCTGTCAGCTGGTTGCAAATTATTTTTGTATGAAAGATAGATTATAAATTAGCAAGAGTAACACTTTGTAATATAAGACAATCTACTTCAAAATATGCCTAGTAGACATCTGAACTAAATCTTAATATTCATACACTTTGGAACAGAAATTCAAAAGAATTCTATTTGACACCAACTTGGCAACACATTGTTTCAAACAATTTCTGAATGAGCTTCTTGGAAATCTGCAACTGGGGCCATGCTGAGGAACAGGTTATATTATAAAAATGAGAAAGTCAGTGGTAAATTCAGCCCAGAATTTATGCCAGAATGGAAAGAAACTGACGAATGAATGAATGTCAAAAGCAAATAAGTAATAGTTTTAAATTAAATTAGCTGTAGGTGACTATAGACACAGACACAGACACAGACACACAGACACAATTCAAGACTTCAAAATTCTACTTAAAGCACATCTTTTCTAAAAGTCTTGCCCAACAAAGTGAAAAATATTTTGAAATCTCTGCTTAATACCGGGCTAGATTTGGAGGGAAAGGCCTTGACAAATCCCTACCTGCCCATCACTACTTGTGTATGGCCTGTTTCCTCAGTTATAATCTGAGATGCTTAAATCAAATGATCAGGGTCCTCTTTCAGCTGTAAAGCTATGATTGTGATATGTTTCCTTTAAAAAGCATATACATATCCTGATAATCTTTATATTATATATTTACCATCTAACGTGACCTTCCTTTTCTCTCTTCTTTCTGTTTCCTAAGATTCCTTCCTTCCTTCCTTCCGTCCATCCATTCATCCATCCTCCCTCAGTTAAATTCAAACTTCCTCCAGGAAACCTCTCCAACTATCTGAGTCACCCTGATCTCTTCCTTCTACTTTGGAAGAATACAATCTATCTGGGCTAATCACTAAGCATTTAATTATATAATTATAATTATATATAAATCTGTAACATGTGCATCTTACAATCACATACCCTTTACATTATGATGCAATTTTCTCTATATATTTAGCTTTAAACATCTTTTTCCACATACACAGTAAATTCCTAATGGGCAGGGGCTTGCATCTTCTATATTTGTGAGTTCTTAGTGAGAAGTAGCCTGACCTACTGGAGTGTGTTGGATCAGGAACAAGGAAGCCTGGGGTTCAGTCCAGCTTCAAGTGCTTGCTAAATGTATGATTATGAACAATGGAATTAAACTCTGAGCCCTCCATTTCCTTATCTGTAGAATGGGCCAATAGCACCTACCTGTTTTTAAGTGCCAAATATTAAACACAAAGTGAGAGGGAAAAAATCTCCATGGATAAGCTCTATGAAACATTCTTCTGTTAGAATAGAGGTTCTTAATCTGGGTTGCTAGAACTCTTTGTGCAGGAAATCTATGAATCTTTACTTTCACTACTCTCTAACTGAAATTTTGCATACCCTTCCACTATGAATATGGAAACACTCAGAGCACCGAAGCAATCCATGATGCAACAAAGAGTAAGAACTCCTGTCCAGAGTGTTTCCAGAAGGTAATTTTGGAGAAATAAAATTCTGGCATTCCTAATTGCCATGTTACCTATAAAAGTCGATCATTTCTGGCTGCTTTTGGAATATGTTATAATCCCTTATATTGGATTACTCTTTTAGGAAGAATTGCCTTGCCATATTATGTCAGTTACAAAAGGAGACAAGCAAGATGCTTAACATCCTACAGAGGTTTGATATTAATCTAAACGTTTTCCTCAGCCTAAATTTTGTATTGTTATAATTCTGCCAATGGCACAAAGATAAAAAACAAAAGATCTCTGCTATAGGTTTAAGAGAAGAGACCAGTGATTTGAAAGTAAAAAGAAGATGCCACCATGTGGAGACAAGCTCTGTACTAGGAAAAACACAGGAACCACCTGCTCTTGGCTGTTCCAAGCACTTCCAATTACAAAAAATGGTGCTTCTATGTGCTTAGTTATAAATCAATGACTAAGGCCACGAAAGTCTTGTTTTACTGTTTCAGTAAGTCCAGAAGGGATCATGACTTCTTCAATGCCATACTATTCAAGCCTCATTTCTGGCCCTGCCAAAGTGCCATATCTAGGTCCTGAGCTGGACTCTGGATTCACACAGAAGACCAGCCTAGAATGCTGGATCTCCCCACAACAGATTAAATGATCAGGCCACATCATCTTCTTAAATTATTTACTAAGGAACAGAAAAATTTGCATAGGTAGAAATGCCCGAATATAATTATACATATAAAGTACTTCAGTACTTTATATTTATTTAATATTGAGAACAGACTTCTTACTGATTTTTCTCAGTGTTTTTCATCTTGTCACATTCCATGTAATTCAGAGGTCATGAACCCTTTTTTGTGACATGGATTCTGAGGGAATGACCCCTTCTCAGAATCACAACTTTAAATAATTGAAAGAAGTATTAAATTTCAGTTAGAGATTAGTAAAAATCTCTTTTTGTTGTTGTTTGCTTACATTTTGTTCCTTTTTAATCTGATTCTTCTTGTGCAGCATGATGATTGTGGAAATATGTATAGAAGAATTTTACATGTTTAACATATAGTGGATTACTTGCCGTCTGAGGAAGATGGGTAGAAGGAAGGGAGGGAAAAAAATTTGGAACACAAGGTTTTGCAAGGGCAAATGTTGAAAATTATCTATAAATATGTTTTGAAAATAAGAAGCTTTAATAATAAAAATAATAATAATGAAAAAGGACATTAGTAAAAATAAAAATGTCATTTTCTTCCCATCCAAATTCACAGACCTCAGGTTAAGAAATACTGATCTAGAACACAAATTGCTAATGAAATACTGTGATGTTTCACATATTACTGATTCAGACACTTAACAAAGGATGCAAGCTAAAGGGCTCCTGTCTTGTAGCCTGAAAGACAACTTAAATCAATGGCTTTAAAAAAATTGATAAATGATCAATTGACACCCTTTCATCAATGAACTAATTGTCAGGCACCGGTGAGGAGTCCCTGCTACAAAGAAGCTCACTCTATCCAGATTTGTCAACCAATACGAGATACAGACAAAGAGCAAAAATAAATGGAGGTGGGGAGACCTCAGGAAGGAAGTGATACAAGCTGAAGGAGTGAAGAGAGAGGAGTGATTTAAAGAGAGTTTATGGAGCAATGCCCTTCCAAGGCAAAAACACTAGAAAAAGAATGTTGTGCCTGAGAACTCAGTGACTTGAACAGTCGGAGGGTTGAAGGAGACTCTGAAGTGTCAAGCCTAGAATGAGGCCATCAAGTGAAACTGCAAAACTCAGAGAGCAAGGCTCCCTGAGGGAGGAGGGGAAGTTGCAGATAACTGGCTCAGCTTTGGGCTGAGCAGGAAATCTCAAAGAGATGTATAAAAATAAGCTTGTATGAGTAGTATGGAAGGAATCAAGAGGAAGAAGTACAGGGTATGATGAGACCATGAATCCCTCTGGGCCCTTCTGTCAATGAATCTAGGTACAGGAGGACAGCATGCAGACAGAGGATCACTGTGGGTCTCAAATGTTAACAACCAACATTAGGCATTCCATTTAATGGGAAGATGAGTTTAAATCTTCAAAGAGTATAAGCTTCAAGGAAAAATTAAGATCATTTTATTCAGTGCAATACTGACAAAGTATCATTAATATAAAAGAATAAATAAAAGAAGTTGTTAAAAACAAAAGGCAAAAAAGAAAAACACAATCTGGGATTCAAGGATGTTTTAGCTCTGCAAATGTCTACATCACAGAGAAAAAAGTCAGCCACTAGCCAATCGAGTAAGAGGTAAAATTTAAGAATATTTATGCATATGGCAAAAAGTAGAAAAACATCTGGGAAACCAAGCTCTGGTCACTGCTGTCTAGGACCATCAAGCACTCTCTTAGCTTCTTTTACTGACTCAACAGTACCATCCTATCAATAGCCAAAAGCTATTTGGTCCCTAGGTACTTATTAATCACTTGTGTGTACAGACCACAAACAGGGAGAGGGCCCCCTCCTCCGTTCCTACATCTCCTTGTCCTATGTATACAACAGGCTGACATCCCTGCTTATGGGCTTTCAGAGCTGCAATGGTTCTTTCCATTTCACCATATTGCTTCTTTTGGTCAATAAAGTCACTATAAAATCTCAGCAGAATAAATAAACATGCACACATAACCTATTAATAAAATATGCCTCTGCTTTACCATTCAGGGGGCACCATGCTTCCATCCACATCCCAGAAGGTATTTTTGCCATTCATTTCAGTGGTGTAGATAACCCATCGGTGTCGACCTGAGTGAAAAGAAACAATAACATTGGACAGATCTGAGGGTAAGAGAATAATAACAAGGATGCTTCTAGGAAATCAAAGAAGATAAACAAGTCTTGAAATGCCAAATATACTTACTATTGTCTTAGAAGAGATCTGTTCCTAAGGAACACTATAGCTATTGTTTTAGTAAGACCAGCCCCCAAAATCTGAGCACTTCGATCATGAGCCTCTGCTAGAGGAAGCCTGCCCCTAATACCTAATCTCCTTTTCTTCCTTCCTTACAGCCCTTAGCTTCTGAAGGTTAAGAGCAGAAGACAAGGTCTGTTTCCTTGGTCAGGCTCACAGCAGGTGAGAGCAGAAAGGACTCATCCCTTGCTGGGTCTATTTAGCAGAAACAGCCCAAAAACCAATTCAAATTGCACTTTCCTATAGAACTGATGCTAAAATGGATAATCAGACTCCCAGGGTGGCATCCTAAAAGTCTTTTAGTATAAACAGTAAAACTATATTATAGGCAAGTTTTTTAGACTCCCTGAGGGTCAGTTTTCTCATCTGTAAAATAAGATAAAAACACCTTTAATTTACTGGGTTACTGTAAGGACCAATGCGATGTAAAGATCCTCTATAAGCTGGAAATTGTAACACAAATAAAACAGATAATGAAAAAGAGGACAATGATAAGCAAGCATACTTTTCATCATGCACTATTTGGCTTATATGAAATTTACATATTGGACATAAATTTTAAAACTCTAGGTCCATAAAAATTCTAACACCTCATATTGTGCTAATTTTAATTTCTAAGTCTCCTTACCAGATGTTTCACTTACCAAAAAACTGTTTGTTGTCTTCATAATATTTATTTCCATATTTGTCCTCTCCTACTAATGTGCCAACCCTCACATCGTTTACCCTGCAAATTCCCAAAAAGAAATATTTTAAGTTATGTGCGATTCTTTGAGCAAAGTGAAGTCAAACTTGATGCTTCATTTTTTTTTCTTAATATCCTCCCCAACTACATGTTAAAACAATTTTAAACTTTTCTTTTTAAAGTTCTGAGTTCCAAATTCTACCCCTCTCTCTTTGAAATGCCAAGTAATCAGATATAGGTTATACATATGCAATCATGTGAAACATTTCTATTAGTCATTTTGTAAAAGAAAGTGAAAAATAGCACGCTTCAGTCTGTATTCAAACAATATCAGTTTTTTCTAAAAGCAAATAGTATGCATCATCATTAGTCCTTTGAGATTGTCTTAGAAACTGTCAGTCACGAGGGCTTATGGAAAATTATGTTGAAATTTGGTTGCCCAGAATTCATCAAAATAGTACATCAATTACATAATGGCATGCTTGCCTGGGTTCTGGATGATAGACAGTGGAATGAAACAAAGTTGTATGCTTGCTCCCATACTTTTTTTAACATGATGTTTTCAGCCATGTTGTCAAACACCTTCAATAAAGACAAACATGGAATCAAAATCTGCTACTGCACTGAGGATCAGTTCTTCAACCTGAAAAGGTTACAACATAAAACTAAAGCATAGGGAGTATTGGTGAATTATTTTTTGCTAAGAATAAATAGCTAAGTCATTCACAATTCTTCATTGAACAATACTGCTGTTACTGTGTACGGTGTTCTCCTGGTTCTGCTCATTTTACTTTGAATTAATTCATTTAAGTCTTTCCAGATTTTTCTAAAATAATTCTGCTTGTCATTATAGTACAATAATATTTAAGGAATATTCACTGGCAATTAGGGCACAGTAATATTTCTTGATCCATGATTTTCAAACAATAAGTTTCACTGAGTACTCAGTAGAGCATCATCATGTAGAACATGTAAAATGTCAACAATTTTTGCAAGCCTGGAATCACTGGCTACTAAGAAATAGCAGCTGATTAGGCTAAGCATACACAACAGATCAGCCAGCCACAAGAAGAAAAAAGGAAGGAGTAGAAAAGGCCCAGCTCCATGAGGCAGGAGGTCTGGGGTTAATCCTAATTGCCTCAAACTACCTGTGACAATTATTTACCTCTCCTAGACTCCAGAAAAAGAGGTCATTGGCAAGATAATAGCATTTAGGGGAAGCTAGGTGCCACAGGAATGCACATGTGCGCGGGCGCGTGTGTCTGTGTGGGTATAACTCTTGGAGGGAGAGGGAGGAGAAATGCTGTGGCAACGCATAAAGATA
This sequence comes from Antechinus flavipes, assembly GCF_016432865.1. Classification (NCBI taxonomy): domain Eukaryota; kingdom Metazoa; phylum Chordata; class Mammalia; order Dasyuromorphia; family Dasyuridae; genus Antechinus; species Antechinus flavipes. The sequence goes on from NC_067402.1 coordinate 268,227,087, forward strand.
TGAAAAACAAGAATCAATACTTTTTTTTTTTTTAAATCAAAGGAGTGACTGGAATGCAAGAATTTTTAAAAAAATAATTAAACTTTATTTTTGAATTAAACTAAATTCTGAGCTCCAAATCATCTCTCTTTATCTAGTCTTTTCCCAGCATTGGGCACAGTGGATACAGCATCAGCCCTGAAGTCAGGAAGACTTAAGTTCCAATCTAAGCTTAACACCTCCTACCTGTCTGACCCTGGGAAAGTCACTTAACCCCAAATGTCTCAGCAAAAAAAAAAAAAAAAAAAAAAATAGAGCAAGAACCTCAGAGATATAACTGATATTAAGAGCCAAGGATGGACAGGACTTGATTTTTCTGTGATTCAAAAACCAAACCAGCTTATGACTGGAGAGAGAAAATCATGTTGTTTCCAGGTTAAGCGAATATTTTCACCACCAATTCTCAGGGATGGTCATCTTATGTCAAAGGAGGATGACTTCAGTCTTGGTGGAGATAATCACTACATAGATGAATTCAGTAATTCAACAAATCAATTAAAACTCATCAAGTGTTTATTAAAACATTATGTACAGGTTTTGCATCAAGTTCTGGAGATCCAGAGAAAAAGAAGAAATCCTTGCCCTCAAGGAGCTTATGTTTTAATTAGAGGAAAAAAATATGCAGAATACTATGCAGCAGGAGAGAGGGATAAGATACAATCTCTAAATTCAAGGTGCTCTTGTTTCAGAGATGAAATGAACATACAGAAGACCTGATAGATAAATTCCAAGGAAATGTTTTAGTGTCACTGAATATTCATGACCTTTGGATGCCACCTCTCATGCATATGAATAAATGATGCTAGCTGTTTCACAGTGCCACGTGGCAGTAAATACAGCATTCAAACCCAGGTCCTCAGATCCCACATCCTAGGCTCTTTCTAAGATCCACAACTGCCCATGGCACCGATTGTAAGGATATGCCTCTCACCATTCCCAAATGACACAGCAGTTCCAAAGACAATTTGACCTCAAGTCTATGGCAAGTTTTCCCAGAACGGCACACCGGCTTCAGGACTAGAAGAGACCACTGAATCTAAACCCCACATTTTACAGAGAAAATGGAAGGCCAAAGCCTGGTGGAGGTAAACAGCAGAGATCAGTTTCACACACAGTGCTCAAGACTCAGTGGCCATCTAGTTATGCTCCTGGCATGAGACAAGAGTGAGGAGGCTGGGGGAAGGGGGCTGAAGCTTAAAAGAATCATTGGGAGGGATGCTAATATTCAGAGCTGAAAGAAACTTTTGAGATAAGCCAATAGTTTAATTACATCAACTGTGGCTTACAAAGCAGTCACTTGAAGATAAATGCTCTTATCTGTTGCTCTCTTGACATAGTATTAAATCAAATAATAATGTTAAAGTATGCCTATTAACTCACCCTGTTCATTCTACAGAAAAAAAGATATGGAAGAAATGTAGATGCCCATCAAGTGGGACACAGCTAATCAATAGGAGGCAAATAAATATAATTATGGAGTATTACTGATCAATGAGACATGATGAATGTGATGACTACAGAGAAGTATGAAATGCTCTACATGAACTGAAGTAGAAAACAAGATCCATAATGTGTGCAGCAATGTAAATGAAAATGAAAAGACATCTAAAAATCAGGTGAAGATAGTAAAATCATGAAGATGAAGAGAGCTCAAAAGGAGGTTTTAAAGGACAACCTAAATCCAACCCTTCACTGTGAGAGAGGTGAAGAAGTGTTACATTTCAGACTTTTGTTTTCAGACTCCCCACCATGCATAAAGATATGAAAAACAAGAATCAATACAATTTTTTTTAAATCAAAGGAGTGACTGGAATGCAAGAATTCCTTTATATTAACATTCTTTTTTAAAATTTTGAGTTCCAAATCATCTTCCTTTATCTAGTCTCTTCCCAACATTGGGAAAGCAAGCAATGTATCAATTATAGATATGAAGTCACACAAAATATATTTCCATATTAGACATAGAGCCAAAAAAAGCAAGAGAAAATATGTTTTAAAAAAATTATATTTTTAATTTGCATTCAGGATCTATCAGTTCTTTCTCTCTCTCTGGAGGTGGACAGAATTTTTCAACATGCATTCTTTAGAAATGTCTTGATGAGAGTAATTAAGTTTTTCCCGGCTGATCATGATTATAACATTGCTATTATTGTGTATAACGATCTGGTTCTGCTCTCTTCCCTTCGTAACAATTCATCTAAGTCTTCCTAGTTTATTCTGAAACCATTTGCCTCATCATTTCATAAGCACAATAGTTAGAACCACAAATTTCAGAACTACTAACAACTATCCCACAGGCTATGATGAAGTACAAACAAAATATAACATTAGTAAAGATGACGATATCTCCATTTCCTTCGGGTTTTAAGGTTTGCAACACAATAGACATACATTATCTCATTTGATTCCCCCAACAACACTATGAAGTAGATACTGTTTCAGATTTATTTACAATAAACATTACATTGATGTTGTTCATGTTTTACATTTTCAAAGTTTTCCCAGGATCTCTCTCTCTCATTCTCCCTTCCAGAGAGTCATCCTATAAAACAAATGCTATTTTTTAAAAACTAAAAGGCTAAAAGAGATTTAATGACTTGCCTTAGATCACACAACTAACACAAGTCTAAAGCTGGATTGGAACCTGAGTCTTACTGACTTCCAGTTCTATATTTAATATTCAGAATAATATATGTTAAGTGTTTTATAAAACTAAAAGCACTAGAAAAATGTCAGTCCCTTTTACTAATGTATTATGTATGATACAACATGTATAATGCTACAGATATAATTATATAACTCTCTATATATGTATGTTTCTGTGTATGTGTATATATGTCATCCATGTAGAAAGTCAACATTTTAACTCAGATCATACATATTATACCGTTTTTCAAGAAATGATAATACATGCTCAATAGGGGTATAGAAATCTATTTTACCCTGCAGGAATATAGGAAAGAAATGGAAAATATGAAAAGGAGGCGAAATAAAAGACACTGAAAGAGGGAGTGATCAGTACCAAAACACTTTTGAGGGGGACAGGATGAAAGAAGAGAATAAATGTGGGGAGAATTACCTGAATTAGCAATAGTAATTGTAAAAAGAATTTTGAAGCAAGTCTCTTTGACAAGGCCTTTTTCTCAAACATAGAAGGAACGGAGTCAAATTTATAAAAAATAAAAGCCATGCCCCAATTGATATATGCTCAAGATATGATGTGTGCCCAAAGGGCTATAAATTCCTTTGATCTAACAACATCACTACTTGGCATGAATACGAAAAGAGATAAGAAGAAAAGGAAAATGACCTATATGTACAAAAATATTCAAAGCAGCTCTCTTCGCAGGGCCAAAAAAAAAAAAATTTTGAAAATTGAGGGGATGAACATCAATTGGGGAATGGTTCAATAAACTATGGTATGTGTTTGTGATGGCATTATTATTTTATGGGAAATGATGAGCAGGATTGTTCTCAGGGGAAAAAAAATCATAAACCTAAAAAGTCCTCCATGAACTCAAGCAAAGTGAAATTACTGTATACAAAGTAATAGCAATGTTCTGGGATGATCAGCTGTGAATGACTTTAATATTCTCAATAATACAATCATCCACAACTACTCTGAAGGATTTATGATGAAAAATCCTATCCATACCCAGAGAAGGAACTGATTGTGTCTGAATACAGATTGAAGCATTCTCTCTTAATTTTTAACAAATTTTCTTGAGGATTTTTATTTTCATTAGGGTAAGAGAGCTATGTTTCTTTCACAACTTGACTTTTATGGAAATGTTTTGCATAACTTCACAAGTGGTTTCTTAATTGTGGGTGGAGATAAGGAAGAAAATTCAAAAATTTTAAAGACAAATGTAAAAAAAATTAGTTTTAAATGTGACTGGGGGAAATATTAAATAAGGAATTAAATAAATTATCAAGGAAATGACATAGCATTTAAATATTGGTTCTTACACTATTTGAGGAAGTCTCTGGGCCTCAGTTTCCTCACCTATATGAATGAGCAATATTAGATGGCTTCTGAGGTTCCTTTAAGACATCATTCAAGGATTCTGTGCTGTTACTGCTTATGTGTCCATTTCAGTCCTACCCAGCTCTCCCTAACCCCATTTGGGGTTTTCTATGCTGGATACTAGAGTGGTCGCCATTTCCTTCTCCAGCTCAGTTGACAGATGAGGAAACTGAGGCAAAAAAATTTGCCCAGGGTCTGAAACTGGATTTGAATTCAGGTCTTCCAAACTTCAGGCCAGCACGGTATCTATTGAGCCACCTAGCTGCCTTCACTACTTGTGTAACTTTGGGAAAGTTGCTCAATCTCTCCTGACCTCAGTTTCCTCATCTGTAAAAAGGGGATTGTTGTGAGGAACCTCTCCGAGGTCCCTTCCACCTTACGGTTCAGTACCTCCTCCTTCCTCTTCCCCCGCCCCAGCTTCACAAGTCACAGCCTCCTTCGTGTCTCAGTTTCCGAACACTAAATGGCCCTGAGGTTCCTCCCAGCTCTAGTTCTGAGGACCCAGGACCACCGTCTGTATGACTGAGGGAGGTGGTCCTCTCCCGTCCTCCAGCCGTGCCCTTGACTTCGGGGACGCCCCAAGGTGACTCTGGCCCCCTCGGGCCCCGGGCCCCGGCACAGCCCCGCTCTCACCTGAAGAACTGGCGCAAATAGCCAAAGACGCCTCCATGACCTCTGAGCTGGCCTAAGCCCCGGCCCAACACCCGCAGATACTCCATCCAGCCCCCTGCCGCCGCGCCGCCCCCTCACCGGAAGTGACGGTGCACTCGGGGAAAAAGCCCGGTCGGAAACCGCCGCTCGGGTCCCTAAGGTTCCGTCAGGAGAGTTCCCATGCCCCGCCTCCAGCCTCACAGGTAGGCGCGAGCCAGGGCATAGGCTCCGCCCCTCTTCTCTAAGCTCCTCCCCTGGCTTTAGGCCACCCTGCTTGACACTTGCTTGTTTACACCTAGAAGGGAAAGGGACCTCTGAGTCCATTTCTCTTGTTTTCCAGGGGAAGAAACTGAAGCCCAAGGAAGTTCAAGTTCATAATAAAAATAGCATCTTGGACCAGAGATTTAGAAGGAAAAGGAATGTCATCTAAGCCCCTCATTTTACCGAAAAGCAAACTGAGATCCCCAGAATAGTTATCACTTAGCCTTTGGAGTCAGGTCATAAGAGCTGGAAAACCCAGTAAAGACTGAGCTCCACCTGGATGTTTTACTTCTCAGGAAATTGAATTCCAGAGAAGTTAACTTGCTCAAAGTTACATATGTAGCACAAACCAAATCGGAGCCTGGCTTCTCCAGTTCCCAGTCCGGCACATTTTCTAAATGCGTAGCAATGTAGTTTACATTACAGCAAATGAAATGTGCAGATAAATGTGAAGTAACTTTGTTGCAGGGCAGAGATTTCTCCAGGCGCTTTTGAATCCTAGACCTATTTGCTAGTGAACATGGGCAACATTATTACTAATGGGCAATTACTTTTATTAATAGTAATTTACACATTAGAATATACCCCTTGAGAGCCATTTCTATAACTTCTGCTAGCATTGTCAGGGTGGGACCCCAAGAGGCCGTTGATTGCTTCTCCTTTCAGGGGCTGTTTCTAATAAAATTGCTCATGTGCCCCCATCTGGCATGCTCCCTATTGATGAACAGCAAAACTTAATATAATAATATATATAATATATTAATAAAAGTATTTGCCAATAAGAACGATTAGTGCACAATATCCCCTCCCAAATGAGGGCATTCTCTCCTCTTGAATATAAGAGGTTGTTGGGGAGAGTGGGCTTCCTCCTAACAGACACAGTCCCTGATCATTGAAAGACTTTTCTCAAGTTCATAACCAGCATTCTGTTGTGGTACAAAACTCCTTTTAAGATTCTTTTTCCCTTGGGTCCCAAGATTGAGGATATCTTAAGAAAGATATCTCGATCAACTAGTATTTATTAAATGCCTACTATGAGCCATGCACATGTGATGCACTAGAGAAACAAAAGAAAACTAAAACAGTGTCTACTCTGAAGGAACTCACAGTCTAATGAAAGTGACAACATAAAAATATCTAGCCACAGAGAGGATTTATACAAGATAAACTGAGAGTAGTGTAAGAAGGAAAGTACTAAAATTAAGGAGAAATTGGAAAGGCTTCCTGGAGATCCTTATTCATCTATTTGGGTCTATCTTTGTCCTCAGTATGTATGTCTCTCTTCCTGGTCTCACTGTCACCTACTGGCCCAGTCTCTCTAATAATATGGTCATTATGAGGCGGTGATGCTAGCCCACTAACTTCAGGTCCATTCTCTCCTGGTTTAGATACAAAGGTTGAACTTCTCAATGCTTTCTTGAGGCTTGGGGACAGAAAAGGTCTGGGTTCAAAACTTAAAAGGAAGAGAAGATAAGTCTGGGTCACTTTGGAGAAAATTATATGGCACCTATATTAACTCTAAGCTGACGCCTGTTACCAAAGTCCATTTTTCAACATTAATGTTCTTCCAGTGACTAAAAGGCTTCAAATCATGAATCGATGTGATGCTATAAGTCAGAATTCCATGTGACACAAATAGTAATAGAAATGTACATAATGGATGTACATAGACTATAGCAGAACACTAACAATGAATTGAATGCAAGAAGTAGCATTGTAATGTTTGATCAGAAAAGAATTAGACTGGTTGTGTAGAGAGACAGGGACAGAAAATTACACCAAGAGTCATAAAATAATAATAATAACATGAATCTAGAGGAAAGTCTCCAGAGTTTATTATAAGCATGTTGAGTGGTTTATCTATGGAGCATTTATGTAAGGCCTGGCTGTGTTCTGATTCATTTCAGTGAACAGAGTACTCACACCAGTAAGAATACAGCCACCAACATATACTATACATCTACCAATGTATATATATATTTTTCATCTCTGAAATCATTACGAGAATGATTTATATGCACATCTTTAAGAATGGAATGGGATGACATTTGTAGATTATTTTCTATAACAGATGTCTTCACTGTCATATAGTTGAGTGAGAGGTGTTAAGAATGCAAAATCCAACTGTGTTCATGGTTTGCTGTTTAGAAATAAAAATTTGGCTCAATATCAAAAACATCTTTGCTCTAACGAGACACTTCCTATGTATGTGATGTATCTATGACATATACAACCATAGAGATCGCTTTTATGTTTTTCAGTATCAATATCAAGCTCAGGGAGCTGAGATGTGTTCACCAAGAATCATGTTTCTAAAGAATTGGGGAAAATGTTTGGTGAAACCTATAGATCTACTTCTCAGAATCATACTTTTAAAGAATTGGGGAAAATGCTAAATTTCAGTTAAAGCTTAGTTAAAACAAAGATGTAATTTTTTTTCCTTATACAACTGCATGAACCCCCACAAATTTATCCATGAACCTCAGGTTAAGAACTGGTCTAGTCCAATCATGTTCTATTCCAGTTTTTACTTATTGCTGAAGACACTTTTTTTTTTTTTTTGGTTTTTAAAGGACCCACTATCTCTATTTTCTTGGTTATTATGTTTTCCTAAGAAGAGGCAACCTAATAGAAGCTTCATGATCCATGAATCACAGACATTGGGGTCAAATGGAACAGTCCTATCATTTTGCAAGTGAGGAAAAGCCTCCCCAGGATAAGAGCTTTGCCCAAAATTATATAGGTAAAAGCTTCAGAAATGAGATTAGAGTTCAACCCCGCCCAATGCTGGGGTGAGGGCTCTTTCTGCAATAACTAAGCAACTAGGCTCCCCACTGGAAAGAGTACTGGACCTGAAGTCAAGAAAATCCTGCTTCAAACACTTGTATGATCCTGTACCAGTCACTCACTCTCTCAGTTTACTCATCTGTAAAATGGGTAGCTACCCTCAGTTGTTATGAGGATGAAATAGAAAGCATTTTATAAAACTTACAGTGCTAAATACATGCTAGCCTTTATTGGGTTTGTGTGTATGTATAGGTGTGTGGGTTTTAGGGAATTTATTGTTTATAGATGTTTTCTTATGTTATTCGGGAGGAAATTCAATCCTGGTCTCTCTTATCAAAGCAGAGGCTTGCCTTATCTTTTGAAAAGGCCTCAGATTAGATTTGTCTTTTATTGGTTCTTAATACCTTTCAAAACTTTAATAAATATGTTGAAGTTTATGGATCCTGGAAGTCTTCAAGTAAGCTTAGATGATTACACATTGGTTATGTTATAAAATGGATTCTTGATCAGGAATGGGTTGAGCTAAATGATCCTGTCGGACTCTGATGTTCTGCCTTGGTCCCTACTGGCTAACATACTTCTGCCCAGTAGCGCTCAAAGATGGTGGAAGTTCAGAAAAGCCTGGAAAGACTTACACGAATTGATGCTGAATAAAATGAACAGAACCAAAAGAACAATGTACACAATGACAAGATTATATGATAATCAACTGTGATGGACCTGGCGCTTCTCAATAATGTGATGATTTAAGGCAAGTAACTGCTTTAAGGCAATTCCAATAGACTTGGGATGAAAAATATCATCTATATCCTGAGAGAGAACTATAGAGACTGAATGTGAATTGAAGCACAGTATTTTCACCTTTTGGCTGATGTTGCTATTTGTTTGCTTCTTTTTTCTTTTTTGTTTTTTTCCTTTTGATCTGATTTCTTTCTTGCACAACATGCCAAATATGAAAATATGTTTAAAAGAATTGCACATATTTAATCTAAAAAAAAAAAGACAATGGACATTTCTAGGCTTAGACTGCCCTCTAGTGACAGAACTGAGCAAAGAAATAAAATGAGTCTTGCTCAGCCACAGCAAGTTTCCATTAATTCAGACCAACATTGAGTAAAATAATACAATGATTAATCACATAGAAGGATGCTTCAAGATATATATATATATATATATATATATATATATATATAATATATATATATATATATATATATATTATATATATATATATATATATATATATATATATATCTTGTGTGTGTACACACACACACACACACACACACACACACACACTAGCATCCCAAAATGACACAGGAAGATGCTGAAGCTTGCCTCAAACCTGTGAGCTGAGAAGGCTGGAAGGAATAAGAGAAGGCTTTCATTCAATGATCCTCCAAAGCCTGCTCCTGGTTTTCTGGGATTCATTCTTTGCCGGCATGACCTGCATTCTACTCTCACCATAGTGAAACAGACTTTTCCTCTTAATTTTCTGAATTATTTTTGGGGTAGAAATTTTTTTCAATCTATTCTTATGTTATTCTTAAGTCTAGCCTTTTCTCCACTATCCACAATGATGACTGAGGCCCTTTCACAGGCACAGCACTGCACTGGGCAATGGGTATAAGGAGGAGAGGAAATTAATCAATATTTATTGATTATGGACCCCAAATTGTATTAAGATCTATTCACAAAAAGAGATTTAAAGCTAAAATGTAGAATTTTAGAGCCAGAAAGCATCTCATCTCTCTTATGTGTCTTCAGTATTTCCTTTGCTATGAGCTCCATCCTACTTGTCTACAAACATACTTTGGTCTCCCTAAATCTAAAAAAGCCAAACTTCTTTAAAAAGTTCCATTTACCATTTCTACTTCTGTACTATCCATCCTTTCCTCAATCACTCTACTGAAATTTCTTTCTGAAAGGCCACCACTGACCTCCTAATGGCCAGATGTGGTAACCTGCTTTTATTCCTTCTCCTCTTTGACTTTGGTAGCATTTGGTGCCGCTGGATACTCCTGCTTTGGGATTCTCAACTTCTTTTCTGGCTTCTGTTACCACAATCCCTTCTTCCTAATCCCTTAGAATAGAGGCTTTTGTCTTTGGCTCTCCTGTTTCTCTCTTCATGATCTCATTGACTCCCACAATTTCAACTACCATTTACTTCTGTGCAAATGACTTTCAAATTAACCCTTAATCTCCAATCCAAAAAGCATTTACAATACACATATGTGCAAGGCATGGCAGGATGAAGGGATTGGGGTAGAAAAAGACAAAAAGAAAAATAGCATTTGCCTTCAGGGAGCTTATATTCCACTTGTGATATCCAATATATAAAACATTAAGTATATATATGTAATGTATACACACATATGCCCATACAGTGTATATATACACATTATTTGTATATACATATCATCTAAATACAAATATACAAAAAATACATACACATTTTTCTTTCCCTTTTCATTTCCTTTTCCTTCCTCCTTCTCTTTCTCTTCCTCCCTCCCTCCTCTCCTTTTTCCTTCCTTCTCTCCTTTCTTATTTCCTTACCTTCCCCTCTTTCTCTTCCTCCTTTCTTTTTTTCTTCCTTCCTTCCTTCCTCTCCTTCCTTCTTTCTGCTACAAGAGAAAAATGGAAAGAGAAAGAAAATTCTAGGCCTGAAATCAGGAAGATTCATTTTCCTAAGTTCCAGTTCAGCCTCAGATATTAGCTGTATGACCCTGAGCAAGTCACTTAATCCTGCCATTCCACTTCCCGTGGTACACCACTTCCAAGTCTCTGCTGAGAAAACCCTAAATAGAATTACAGAATCAAACATTGTAAAGTCTAGGCTAGCTTCCTGGAGGCCTCAGGATCAGCCAGAGTCATGATAAGTAAAAGTCTTTAGGGAGAAAAGTGAAGGAGACAAACTGCCACAAGACTAGCTACCAACTTGTCTTCTCCTTGTCCTGCCACAAAGTGAGTCTTGTTTGTCTCCTTGCCTATGATTATCTGTATACACCAAACATTGAGCCATCACTGAACAGTGAGAAGGGCCATTTTTCCCAAATATGTGGTAATAGAGTCATTGTCAAATAGGTAATTAGCCTTAAGTGTTTGGTTGTCTGATTCAAGTATACCTTTTAAGAGTTTCAACCCTTTACAAAACATGACTGAAATGACCGAACAATAATAAAGTATTGATGCATATAGTATAATTGTATGTGTGTATATGTATACATATACACATAGACTCCCACCTTTGAATATATAGCATACTATTTATTTGAACATATGCATATTATATATACATATGTGTGTATAAACATATATACATGTGTAGATATATGGTTATGATCCATAAATATACACACACATAAGTGGGATATATATGTATGTGTATACACATTTTCCCACATACATCTATACTCTTGTATACATATGTATATATACCCATACACATAGATATATGTTAAAACTTAAAATTGCACCCAACATTTGGGCACACTGTATATATGATTATTTGAGGCTGGAGCACAAACTAGGGGATCAGGAAAGGCTTCCTTATAGAAGATAGCCCATGAACTGAGCCTTCAAAGATGCAAGAATTCCCAAAGGCAGAAGTGAGAAAGAATTCATTTCTGGGTGTGAGAAATCACCCAGAACAACAAGAGATCAACTCTGAGCACAACATATTGTTTGAAGACAAATGGGGAGCTCCAGGCTAACATTTCCAAGTGCCTATAGGGAAAGTCTATGCTGTTGTCCTTCAAACATTTTGATATCAACATGCTCAAGGTGCAGCTTATTCTTCATATGATTTTTATTACTTTAGTTATTGATATAGTCAATTAGTTAATATTGAACTAGCCCTACATTCCTAATATAAATCCTAATTGGTCATGTGTATTATCCTGAGGATAACTTGCTGTAATCTCTTTGGTAATATTTTATTTAAGATTTTTGCATCAACATTCATTAGGGAAATTGTTCTATAATTTTTTCTTCTCCGTTTTGACCATACCTGGTTTAGGTATCAGCACCATATCTGTGTCACAAAACGAATTTAGTAGGACTTCTTTATTTTTCCAAATAGTCTACAAAGTATTGGAATTAATTGTTCTTTCACTGTTTGGTAGAATTTCCATGTAAATCCATCTGACTCTGGAGAGTTTTTCTTAGGGAGGTGATTAATAGTTTGTTCAATTTCTTTTTCTAAAATGGGACTATTTAAGCAATTTATTTCCTCTGTTAATCTGGGCAATCTATATTTCTGTGAGTATTCATCCATTTCACTTGAATTATCATATTTATTGGCATATAGTTGATCAAAATATCTTTTCATTATTGCTCTAATTTCCTTTTCATTGGTGGAAAGCTAACCCTTTTCATTTATGAGACTAATAATTTGATTTTTTCTTTCCTTTTTTAATCAAATTAAATAAAGATTTATTTATTTTGTTCATTTTTTCATAAAACATGTTTTATTTTTTATTTTTTAGTTCAATAGTTTTCTTACTTTCAATTTTACTAACCTTCCCTTTTATTTTCAGAATTTCAAATTTAGTATTTAATTGGGGGTTTTTAACTTGTTCTTTTTCTAGCTTTCTTAGTTGCATGCTCAATTAATTGATTTTTCTTTCTCTGTTTTATGCAAATAAGCATCTAGAGATAAAACTTCTCCTAAGAACTGCTTTGGCTGCATCCCATAAATTTTGGTATGTTGTCTTGTTATTGTTATTCTTTTGAATGAAATTATTGTGTTTATGATTTGTCATTTCACCCACTCATTCTTTAGGATTAGATTATTTAGTTTCCAATTAATTTTTGGTCTATTTTACCCTGGACCTTTATTTTATGTAGCTTTTATTGTATCACGATCTGAAAAAGATGCATTTACTACTTCTGGCTTTCTGCATTTGATTTTAAGGTTTTTATGTCTTAATACATGATCAATTGTTATGTAGGTTCCATGTACTGCTGAGAAAAATGTATATTCCTTTCTGTCTTCATTCAATTTTCTCCAAAGGTCTATCATACCTAACTTTTCTAAAACTCTATTTACCTCCTTAACTTTTTTCTTATTTATTTTGTGGTTTGATTTCCTCTTCTGACCTACCTCCCTTCCTCCTTTGACTCCCAAATCAAAGAAAATGGATCTAATTTAGAGCAAAAAGGGATCCCATGAAAAAGGATTATCTAATTGTTAAACAGCATGGTATAAAGTGGAAAAAACACTGTTCTTGGAGAGAAAGTCTAAAGGTAAATCCCAGGTCTGGCACACATGGGTTGATCCTGAGACCATTTCAGCTCTCTGTGCTTATTTCTTTATCTGTGATATAGGGAAAATTTTTGCACTACCTTTTTCATAGGGTTTACTTGCTATGAGAAAAAGTTCTTGTAAACTTTAAACTGCTCTATAAAATTGGTTGTTACTTTAATCCCCTCTCTTTCTACATGAGGAAGCAAACTGAGGCTCATGAAACTTCCCCAAGTACACACTGAAACAAGTACTACTAGTTCCTTTTTAAAAATAATTTTAAATCTACTTTTATATGTAAATTTTGTATTTATATATTCATATTTTAAATTTATTTTTTGATTCTTAGGGCTTACAAAGCACTGGCCTCACAGCTACCTTGCAAAGTACATTGTATATTACTATCTCCATTTTACAAGAAATTAATATCTGGCAAGGTCACATAGATAGGTTATAAGAGCCAGAATTTGAATCCAGGTCCTTGGGGGGGGGATCTTTTCAGCACACCATGGAATAATTTGTTGCATGAGCAATAATAACTCATCCTTTTCCAAATGGCAAAGGGTCCTACTGTGTCAACAAATATGGCCTAAAGAGAACACAATGGAATAAGTAAAGCCAGGAATTCTAATGAGACTAAAGAGAAAAAAAAAATTTGTAATGTAAGTAATACTTTAATGCAGTCCTTTAAAACATTTCCAAATATAACCACAAGTTTAATCAGGAAAATGCATAAAAGACACATATTTCTTAACTGCACGTACATTACTTTAAAGGATTATTTTCCTGAACTCTTGTCTTGATACATTAGATTTTATAAAGTATAAATTGTTTTCCATCTGAAGATTTTATACTAAATGTATTCTTCCTCTCAGTTTAAAATTATAAACCCATTGACAAAAAAAAAATCTCATTTTTAACTGGCAAAAATACCACTTTAATAAACAGAAGACTATAGGCTAAAATATTTTAATTTCTGAATTCCTAGATAGTAATGATTGATGAACACAAGAAGAAAAATCCAGCTCCTCTTTTGTTACAAAAGACTTTAGCAAAAATTCATTTTTGCTACCTGTAATGAAATTTCCAGATTGGTTTTTTACAAATCAGTGAATTTAATTGCTAAACAATTCACAAGGGGAAGAAAGAAAAGAAATGTTTTTAAATTAATATAAAATTAATTCTGAAAAATATATATTATGGAAGACACTGTAACCAATAACTCAAGATGTTTTTGAAATAGCAGTAATGGGACTTTAAGTATCTACCATCATCAAACTATAGTAAAGATCATTGCATATCTTTTTTTGACAGCAATTAAGAGCTCTGTGGCTAAAAGAAAATTATTGATAGATTTTTTAAACCAAGCACAGTTACCCTGAAAACTCAACTTTGTTATTAAGAGTTATTTAAAATCAACATATTTATTCTCCTCACATATGCTTTTTTTTAAAAGCTAGAATTATGATTTAGTTGTGTCAATGTGCTCAAAAATGTGAAAAATGAAACTCCTGAGATCCGATTGCTCTTTAAAGAAAGTAAGAGTAATTTATACCAGCTAGTATTAAAAAACTGTAAAAAACAAACAAACCAAACCAAACCAAAAAACCAAAAAACCAGAACAAAACACAACTCTGGGCTCAGTCAGTGTGATTCTCTTAAAATACAATGGATAACTAAAAATGGAGAATATAGAATAAAGTGTCTGAGTCAATACTTTACTCATAAACCAATTTTCTACTGCATAAATAAATAAAAAGTGCTCATTACCTACTAGTACACAACACTAAAATATCAACCCTGAACATCCAGATTTGCCAGCAATGGGAATGCTGTAGTAGGAGATGCCATGGTATTTGTTTTTTTTTGTTTTGTTTTGTTTTGTTTTTGTTTTAAATTATCCTGTGATTTCCCTGCAGTTTTAATGGCATCATCACACCATTAACCAAAAAACCTATTTCTTTTTTCACATATTAATTGAAACAAAAGTGAAAGGTGAAAATTGAAGACAATTCTTGGGCTCTTTAGGGATTTCAGACCACTGAGTTTTCATACTGGTTTATGATTAGATTAAACATAAATAGAACAACATCTGAAAGGTAAATGAATTTATTATTATTTTTCCAACATGAAATGTGCATAGAATTATTAGTTCACACAGGTCTGTGGTGCTCCTGATGATTCTTTGCCAAGGCTGAATTTTGAAGACTCCTCATCCACTTAAATATGAGCCTATGAAAGAAGATGATACTTATTCCTGGTACATGCTGAGTTGTCACTTAGAAATTCTTGAAAGTCATGTGAAAAAGAAAACCACTTTGGATTTCAGTCAGATATTAAAAATAAAATGTCTAGATATAAGAATGGAGAACAAGGATAGAAGTAATAAGACAAGGAAAGATGGAATGATGAATGATTATCATCAGCTAAAGGGATCTCAGAATTAATGAAATGGAAGAAGAACATTTGTGGCAAGATCATGGGTGTGACTATCTCCATCTGTAGCTGACATGGGATGGAAGAGGAGGTCATGGAAATGAGTAAATTGAGGAAGTGGGAAGTTGAAGGCACTTGAGGGAACATATCGTCTGCTTAGCACAGTGCTGGCATAGAAAAGGTCCGGAAAGGGGTTTTGAAGTAATCCAGTATTTGAGCAGGTGTTAGAGTAGGGTATGTGGCAAGAGCTAATAGATAAATCATTAGAATTTCACTTGAGTAATTTAAAAAATGCTAAGAATAGCTATTTTTTTAAAAAAGTAATCCTTGAAAGGCATATTTTATTTGGGGTTTATTAAGTTCAGAATGATGGTAGCTAGGTGGTGCAGTGGATACAGCCCTAGGTCTGGAATCAGGAAGACCTGAATTCAAATCTGACCTCAGGCACCTACTAGCTGTGTGACCTGGGCAAGACTCTTAAGGCTGTTTGCCTCAATTTCCTCACCTGTCAAATTAGCTAGAGAAGGAAATGGAAAACCACTCCAGTTTCTCTGCCAGGAAAATTTAAAAAATCCAGACACAATTGAAAATGATTAAGTAATAAATTCATAATAAAAAACATTGACTACTGGACTTAAACAAATTCTAAACAGTAGTGGTCTTTATCCCATAATCTCCTTACCAATCAAATCTTTACTGTGCCCTCAATCCAATACCAGGATTCTTTCCGATGGCATTACTGTGAAGAAAAGCAAAATTATCCAAAACATATAACAGAGTGAGAATAACAAGATTAATGCACACATGGAACATCTCTGGGCAGTCCAAAAAAAAAAAATCTGAGACCACAATGTATTACATGGAATCATGGACTTTGCAAGTTACATAAAGAAACTGCAGAAGACTTCACTAATGTGGTAATGATTAACTTTATCAAATGATAGACTTAGCTATTAGTACATATAATTAATAATTATATATCAGATAGCTGATATTATATATCACTATATAGTATGCATAATCAATATATGTTTATGTATGTACTCATAGATAGGTATAGATATATGTAATATATAATTGCATATATTGGTATACATATACATACATATATATAGACCACTAATTTCCTAATGATAAAAGAGAATTCCAAAAGACTCATGATAGAAAATGCTATTCATATGCAGAGAAAGAAGTACAAAGTCTGAATTCATATTAAAGTATGTTTTTCTTCCTCATAGTTTTTCCCTTTTGTTCTGATTCTTCTTTCACAACATGACTAATAAACATATTTAACATGACTATATATGTATAGCTATAATAATAGCACATGCACAAAAAAATCAATGAAAAAATGACCAATTAATATTTAAAATGAAGAAAAAGGTTAAAAAATGGGAAGAGTTCTCTAGTGACTAAAATAGAACAAAAAATAAGAATTAAAAGGATTTTGAACCATTTAATTTAATGAAGCTAAATTGTATGTCAGTTTCAAAAAGTGTTTCATTGTTAGGCTGTGTCTGTGAGCCTGGGGAATAGAGTAACAAAGCTGGTAAACTGGTTAAGATAGAGAATGGGTAGACATGACTAACTAATGTGGAACATTAGAAACAGTAAAAATAAAAAAAAAGCTTTTAAAATTTTGTCTATGTCATTCAAGGCCAGCAGATTTTCCTGTAGTCCACATTATTCTGTGGTGTCTTTGAAAGTCAATCCAAAATACAAATGTGAAAAATATATGAGATGAGCCAATTTTGCAGTATTCAGCAGCTAATAATCCAATTTTTATTTGTTTCACTAGAATTAATATTAGAGAAGTTGCAGAGAAATAACAATGCTGAAAATCAAAGTGGAACTTTTTTTTTTAGAAATTGTGATGAGGGGGAAAGCGGGAAATTGGAGGGAGATTTATAGCAAATGTTTCTGATAAAGACCTCGTTTCTCTAATAATATAGAAGTGAATTGGATTTATAAAAATAGGAATCATTCCTCAATTGACAAATAATCAAAGGATATGACTAAGCAATTTTCAGGGAAAAACATCAAAGGTATTTATAGTCACATGAAAAAATATTGTAAAACATTGCTGACTAGAGAAATGCAAATTAATACATTTATTCTAAGGTACCATCTCACCCCTATTAGATTGGCTAATATAACGAAAAAGAAAAATGACAAATGTTAGAGGGGATATGGAAAAACTGGGACACTATTAATATATTGTAGAGTTTTGAACTGGCCCAACCATTATGGAGAACAATTTGGAACTATTTCCAAAGAAGAGCTATAAAAAAAAAATGCTTATCTGTTGATTCAGCAATACCACAACTAAGTCTGTATCCCAAAGAGATTTTTTAAAAAAGAAGAATCTATTTATACAAAATTATTTTTAGTAACTCTTTGTGTTGGAACTGGAAATTGATGGGATGTCTATCAACTGAGGAATGGTTAAACAAGCTGTAATGAAATGTTATTGTGCTAAAAGAAATGATAAGTAGGATGGTTTCAGAAAAACCTGAAAAGATTTATATGAAATGATTCAGAATGAAGTGATCAGAACCCAGAGAACACTGTACCTGGCAACAAAAATACTGAACAATGATCAACAATGACTTAAATATTCTAAGAGATACACTCAAGACAATTCTTAAGAAAGTATGATGAAAAATGCTCTCTATTTCCAGAGAAATAACTAATGGAGTATGAATGAAGATTGAAACATTTTTTAAACTTTATTTTTCTTATTGGTGTGTATGTGTTGGGGGGGGGGTTGCTGTGTTTTCTTTTGCAGCATAGCTAATATGGAAATATATTTTGCATGATTTCACAAGTATAATCTATATCAACTTTTGCTTGCCATCACAGTGGGGGAAGAAAAGGATGAAGAAAAAGAATTTGGAACTCAATTTTAAAAAACAAATGTTAATTATTTTACATATAACAGATATTGATAATGAAATAAATAAAAATGTTGAGAGAAAAAAGAATTGTTTTAGATTTCTGGAATTTTATTTGTAAAGACAGAGACCTTTGTTTCCTAGATCTAGGCCATCAAATACCTAAGAAAGATATACCTAAGAAGTGAAATACTGCTAATATCAGAGTCGAAGATCTCAATATGTGAACTGCTCTTAGGGTAGAGAAGAGGCCTGTACTCAGCCAGAAGGTAAAGTTAAAAGTCACAAGAAAGTCATACCTCACCCTACAACGAAGATATGATGTAGGTGTGACCCACAAGTGTTCTGGCAACAAGATTCTGGGCAAACTGTCCACTTGTCTATAATTTCAGAATAAGCTCAAGGTTACATACCTATCAAGGCAAAGTCTGACTATACTGTTACAGAACTCCTGGAATTTAAAGATATGCTTCTATCATGACTTTTCCTCTCTTTGTTGACAGTTTATTTGGAATCATAGAAAACAAAATCCTGGCATTATGCAATTATGGACATTTTATTTTTTACATGTTGTTTGACCAATCTGACAAATCTGATAGTCTTCTTAAACCTAAGAACCTCTGAAGAGGGCATGAAAATACAATAATCAAGCAGGACAAAAAGAGAATCTCTTCAGCATACAAAAACATGCACAAAAGTACTAAAGGCAATTATTTCCTCTTCATAAAATGTCACAAATCTAACATTTAGAAATTTGAATCCAAAAGAACATACTCAAAAAACTACAGTCTGCTAAAAGCAAGAAAAAAATCAAACACTCCAAAGATTTAAAATTCTGGGAACAGAATTTACTCATATTTATATTTCTTTGAGGATAGGAAAGCAGAAATACAAACTTCCAGAATTTTAAAAAAGTTACAAATAACATTTTGAGCTATAAAGTCTGGCATGATAATTATCTGGATAGAAACAAGGCCTAGAGACATTAAAAGTAAGACTTATTCAGGTTCAAAGATAAGAGATGATTAAAGCAAATGACACTTAAAGGATGAAATATTTAGGTCAGCCATCTTTTGAAACTGACAAAAGACAAGTTATAAATGCTGCTTGGACCTTGCTATCTGCTCCTCTGCACAAATGGCAGTACTAACATGTGACTTTTTATTGATGAAATTAAGGCACACTGTTAAGTTACTATAAACTGGGGTGCAAATCAAGAATTTCTGAACCCAAATAACTGCCTTAAAGAAAGAACAACTAATATAGCTATCAGTATTGAAATCACCACTATCTATAAAGATATCCCTTGAGGAAGGCAACTCCCTTTAGCCTGATTCTACATTTACCAGAAAACCTGGTGATAATGAATCCAATTTGCTAGTACTTCAATGCCAGGTAGGCTAACCAGATAAGGTGTATCTAGTCATTTTACTCCAGAAGTTAACAAACTTACATTTTGGACAAGTCAACTGTGAGTGAGTTTGGGAGGCATTATTGTAACACCCATAATAATACCCATTACTGCAACATCTGGATGCTACTTTTTCTGTACTCTTTCATAAAAAACTTTCTGATAGTTAATGAATGGAAAATAGGAAAAGAGGTACTTGATACATAAGATATATGTAGAGACTTTTGAACATCAAATTTTTAAATGTTCCCCTAAAAAGATTCTATAAAACATTCTCCTCTATCCTGAAAAAGAAAAGGAAGCATTTTTTAATTTGCTGGAGGCTACTGTGAAGAAATGCTGCTAATCTCACGGCCCCATTCATTATTTGAGAGTCCTGGGCAAGACAGAGGGTAAAGAGTTCATTCCAATATGTTTTTACTAATGAGATGCAGTTTTCTTGATTGTAAAGAGAAAAAAGGCAACACAATGCAAAATTCAGTTTATTTAACTACTATCCATCAACGGGATATAATAAGCATATTTATTTAAAAAGTACAATGTATTTAAGCTAAATGACTTTGAGAAGTGGCAAATTCTATGATTTAAAGAGTTAATAATTAATGAGATAAATGAGTAACTATTTCAACCATTTTGTATTCAATTCAGTCTATTGATCTCAGACATATTCATTCTTGTAAAAATGTATGTGAGCTATGCAAATTCGGAATTTCATTTCATATTTCTCAGTGACAACAACTATAATAAATATAAAGAAAAATGAAGAAAAATATAATCTCTAAAAATTCAAGTATATAAATGAATTTGATAAAGTGAACATTTCCATAAAATAAATGAGTTAAAAATCAGAAGTCTTATTTGTCTTCTACCTTCAAAGTTTGTAAAATTTTTTAAAGGCCTACTAAAATTACTTAAAAGATTACTTACAAGTTTTTAAAGGAATTTTCTGGGAAAGGGATCATTTGATCTTTTTAAACATTACAAATTATGGGTTGTGAGTTATATTTTATTATAGGATTATTTTTATCTATTTTTTTATTCAGTTTTCTCGATCCCTTTCAGCAACATCATTGTTATTTCATTTTGGATCCTGTCTGGCACAATCATCCCCTGCAACAAATACAATTCAGAACCTTCCCTCATAACAAATTAAAATAACTTAAGAAAAACTAATAGCATCTGTAACATTACACACCTGTAGTCCCCTCCCTGCCCACTTTGAGCAGAAAGATTTAAGGGCATTTTACTAAGAATAAGATAAAGAAAATTAGAGTGGGGAACTCTAAATAAGAACAGTGATAAACAATTAGCACATGGTTAGATACTAAAAATGAAGTCACTGGCCCATGAAAAATATAATATTACAATTCAAGTAACAGCAATGATAAATTTGAGGGAAGATTAATGACTTTTACTGATGACTTCTTATTTCCCCGTGTATCTTCCCCATCCCCACAGATACTTCTCTATTAAGAAAGAAAACCATTATGCAAAATAGACCAACAAATGTAATATTCTGCAACTGTAATGCAGTGGAGGAAAATGTATATCATTAAATGTTTTTCCCAGCCAAGTCTGTTTACCACAATTAATCAGTCTAACTGCCTTTTATAATATGATTTTAATTTTAATTTACTGAAATGGGTTGTTGTATAGGTGGTGATTTTGCTTTCTTCTTTCTACATCGTTTCCCTGAAGTCTTCTTATTTGTTGCATTTTAAAACTCAAAAATATTACATTATATCTAAACAGGATAACTATTCAGCCATCCTCACATCAAAGGACACATGTTTGTTTTCAAGGTGTTTTTTTTGTTTTTGTTTTTTTTTGGCTTTTTTTTGCTGTCACAAATATTTTGTCGTATGTGAAAATGTTCTCCCTTTGATTTCTGTGAGGTTTATGTAGTGGAACTGCTGGATCTGTGGTTAGGAGTTTAATGACTTCTGTCACAGTGCTCTAGATAGCAATCTCGATATTGGTCCCTATCTATAATCCAACCTACATCCTCATTAAAAGTTTAGGTAAAATGTTCTGTCTCTGGATATTGACAGATGGAGAAACTGAGGTTGAATTGAAGTACAGGAATTAACAAACCAGAAGGAAGCTAGATTAAAGATACTGCTTTGGAAAATAATGGCCAAAAAGTAGGAATAGAAAAGTCCCTCTACTCATCAGAAGGAACTGGAAAACTTGTTTTGTCTGAAACTAATCAAGTAACACTCTATTCCCTAACTAGGAGCTAAGACAGAGGAGTGTGTGCCTTAGCAGAAGAGGCAGTGAAAAGGTTGCATCATGATGAGAAAAAAGAAAGAAAAGGGTCTAGAATATACTGGGTTCCTATGAACTCTATCTACCAGTAAAGCCACTTTGCTCATGTTGAGTCTGCATTTGTACATTCACTCCTATGAAGAAGTTGGCAAGGCAGGACTGTTATCTGCATTTTACAAAAGGTGGAAAATGCAGCCTTAGAGGAACTACCCGGGAAGCTCTTTGCCAAAGTTCCAAAGGTCTTTGTATTTCTGAGGTACTTAGCTCCTTCTACCTTGTTATCATAATTATTTGTCTAGATACTCTTAGTAGACTTTAAGCTTCCTGAAGGCAGGGACTGGCTAAGACATCTAGGCCAGTGATTTGCATGTAGCAGACATTTCTATTTGATTCATCAAGAAAGCATGGGACAACTTTTAAAACAACTGATTACATTTTGCTTTTGAGCTTGAAAAGAAATGAAGTAAAAACCCCCTTAAGAAACAGGTCTGACTGGTGTAAGTTTGGAATACACTGAAGCAAATCCACCCACTGTGCGTTAATATTAGCTACCTGTGGGAGAGAAAAGTCGAGAGAACAGGAAGCCATATGAGAAGCCAGGTTTCAGGGAAGTCTTTTCCTGTGTCCAACAGCCCTGCCTGCCCTTCACAAGAAGGGAGAGCAACACAGAGCACAGTCACTGTAGCCCGAGCGTCAGAGGAGCGGACAAAGAGCCTCCGCGCAGGGCCTGGCAGGCCATGGGAGCCAACATGGAGGGAGTGGGCAGCGCTGCGGCGCCCTGAAGCCTCTCCACACAGGATACGAGTCTCTGCCTCCTATGGGGGGCCTGGAGGGAAGGGGGAGGGAGCAGACTCCAAAGACTCTGAGGGGAAAATGCACAGTTCAGGGCAAAGAGGCCCTGAAAGCAAAGTCCAGCTCTGTCATAGCCCGCAGGACCTCGGCCGAGTCCCACTTCTCTGGGCTTTGGTTTACTTTTCTTTCAGTAAGTTCTATTCTATGAAACTACTCTGAAGCGTCAAGTCTCGCCAAACTACAGTCGACCCACCAAGCAGAGGGAAGGAGAGGGTGCTCTGAAGATGATCAGGACTAAATAATGGGGGCTTAAAGGGCTGGGAAGTGTGAGCCCGGACCAGCCTCCGTTTCCTCATCTGTCAAACTAGAGACTGATGTGGGAAAGATTCCTATCTTTGATTCCCAACCGCCCCTTCTCGCCCCCTTCCTCCCTTCCCCCCAGTTAATGTAATTATCCTTTTACTCACAAATCCTGGTCCCTTTGAATTCCAATAGAAGATCGGGACTTGTCCCAGCCCCACCCAGATCTGAGCCAACTTTGGGGCTACACCCAAAAGCCCCTCCAGCTAAATCTCCTATTATAAAAGGGCCATGCTGGGAACCCTCTCTGGGCAGAGATCCCAAACATGCTAGCCATGTGAGGACCCTCTGTCCACTGGACCCTTTGGTCTGGTGCTCTCCTTATCTCTACCTTCACCTATCTCCTTACTTCCAAACCCAATAATAAACCTCTTTTATTAATTTAGCTCTCGGGCCAATAAATGTCTTTATTGGGGACTCGTGCTCGCTACTAGACCTCATTTACTGCCGTATCCTTGTGCCGAATCCACAGGGGCTGCAGGGGAGCTCTGTTTGACTCCCTGTACCCCAAACCTGCCACCAGACCTCAACTAAACTCTAATTTCATTTAGGTGCCAGACCTCAACAAGACTACCAGAGCCCCTAATTCCCAGAGTGTTTGGCTCAGGGCATGGTGCATAGAAGGTGCTGCAGAAGAAACAACGGGTTTGGGCATGATGAGGATTCACTCAAAGAGGACCCGAAGGCCATCAGCAAGGTGAGAAAGGAGACTGGACAAAGCTGACCAGAAGGGACGTCTAAGTCCAGGGAACTGATGAAATTCCCTAACAAGAGTGGTAGGAGAAAAGAACAGGGCCCAGGGCAAGCTGGAGGGCCGTGGAGAAAGAGCTGGAGAGAGCTGGAGAAAACAGCAGCACTGAATGTGAGCAGAGGGTTAAATGGGTGCCCCAAGGCCTCACTGTGACTGAGAGACCAGGAGGCCAGAAGGCCAGCTAAGAAAACCAGAGGAAAGGGGGCACAGAGAGACCCAGGGGTCTCGGGGAGTCTGCTGGGGCAGCAGCTGGGGGAGGGAGGCACAGAGAAGCCAGAGAAGATCCTTGTGCACAAGGGTGGCCTTGTTGAAGAGCAGGGGAGCCAGGGAGAAAGACTTCTGAGGGGTAGAGATGGCAAGGAGGAGCAAAGAGGAAGCTCGGGGCACAGCCTGCCTGGGGGACTGAGAGCAATTCTGCTAGAGACTGCTAGTGGCAGAGCCCATCCAGAATTTCCTGTATGAATAAAAGCAGAGCTTTAGTTTTTGTACTCAGGGATGAGAAAAATGAAGGTGAACTGACTTGTCCATGGAAATGACAGTGAATATCAAGGATAGACTCCCAACTCTTTTCTTCCTGATTCTGAGTGCAGTACTCTTAATTAGAGACATTTTCTAAGCATTATAAACAGTTGAACGGGGTCCAAAACAGCAGAGGTCTGCCTCTTGAACCATTCCGGCTACTACTACGGTCTCTCAGGGCCCCCCAGGGCTTCCAAGGCAAAGACTAAGACTATACTGTGCAAGATTTGTCTCCCTGCTCTGGCCAACCAGAGTATTTCTCACCAGATGTTTCCTACATCAATGAAATCATAGGTCTGGACAATAATAGAGGATTTTTAATACTTAACTAATGAAGCCAACAGATCTAGGGTCTATAACCTATGTAGATTAAGTTAGTAAATTAGACAGCTCAGGCTCCAATGAATGCCCTTGAATACAATCACCTCATCACTTATCCCAACTTCATAAATCCCTGTGGCAGTCAGAATGAAAAAGATTTTCCCTTCAGAATAATCACAGTGATAACTGGCATTTTTTCCAGGTTACCATCTTTTTCTTTTCTGGTGTTCTCAGGGTGATAAGTGGGGACAAGAGGCACAGACAAAAAAAAAAAAAAAAAAGACAATAGACGCAGAGCCATTGGGCTCTTTTACCTTCAGCATCCTCCTCTGCAGTGTGAGCCAATGTGACTCTGAACTCCTTGATAGCTCCAGATCCCATAATCAAGGTTTGAAGTCTACTTCAATGTTTTACTCACTGCCTGATTTGATCCTGAGCATCTCTAAAATGAGGGACTCAGACCAAATACTCAATTAAACTGTTATATAGAAAGTACCTACTGTGTGCAAGACACTGTGGAAACAAAGACAAAGAAATGGAATCATCCCTTCTTTCAAGTCCCATATAGACCTAAAACCAGTCATTTGTTTTATAGTGATCCTTCCTTCCACATCCTCCTGTTTCCACAGGTAGATGCACCCACTATGCATCTAAATTTGCTTCATAGCAACATGGTGAGCCCACTATAAATGATTTAGGATAATACATCTAAGGAACTTAAAGCACTTCAGATTTAGGCTTCTCGGTCTTTTTCACAGGAAGGCAGGTGAGAGGCAGCACTGGCAAATGCTTAACAGCAAAGAACAGGTTAGGAGTTAGTTAATCTATGCAGAAGCCCCAGACTGTCCAGCTTCCAGTCTAAGATTTTGACAGCTATTTGCAGTTGTATGCTAAGAAATATGGAGTCCGAATCACTTCATATGTACAATGGAATCCTAATGGGGCACTGTTAATTTGATCCCATCTGGCATTATATTTATTTGCAAAACAGTGTATGGGCCAGATTAAGTTCCTTCAAAATGGTCTGGCAGAAGAAACTCTATAAGGCGTGCTCTTTGTGGTTGGCCTGATGGCCATCTTCCTGCCTTCACTCTCCAGAAAGGTCATGGTGGCCCTCCTAGCTGTGCCTGCAACCAAAAAGGCCAATGCCCACTTCTGTGTCTGGGAAGTTCTCCTTCCTCACTTCCACCACGTTGAATCCCTAGTCTACTTCCTGACTCACCTTCTCCTGGCATCCCTCAGCTCCCTTCAAGGGTCACAGGCTTTACTATTGTATGTATTTTGCATATTTACATGTTTATATGGTAGTGGAAGTTCACTGAGGGCAGGCATTGTTTCAGTTGTTTTTCTATCCCCAAGGTTTAGCTTAGTATCTGGCACAAAGGAAATGCTTAGTAAATGCATATTTATTGGTATTGTGGAAATAGTGTATAATTAAGTACATGCTGATAATCTTGCTTTAGAAAATTACACCTGCATACTAAATTTGATGTAGTAAGCTGATTATTTAGGGGCTTTTCTTATTCTGAAAAATAACTAGGAACTACAAATATACATTTAAAAAAATATAATAGAAAAAATAACTAGAATTCTTGATTTATTACTTAGGAATTAAAAAAAAATCCTACAAAATACCACCCTTCATTTTTGTTCCTAAATTTCTTATTCAAAATACATTTGTGTGATGAATAGTGTTTATATTCAAGATTTTCACCCCAGAGCTTGGAAGGATGGAATGGGAAAGTGCCCAGTGCATGGACAAGAAGAGTAGTCTAGAGGCAGACTCACCGATGTAGTGAACATTCAGGTGTTCCAGCAGAGTTGAGAAGGTAATGGTGATAGGGGAGTTAGAAAAGTTATTTCATGCTAAACCTTTATTTTGAATAAACTTGGGATGAGCAGAAAATCATAATCTAAGTCCTGACAATATGCGTGCTGGTAAGAATGTAAAACTCTTCAAAATTTTTTTTTTATTTTATTATAGCTTTTTATTAACAGAACAAATACATGGGTAATTTTTCAACACTGATTCTTGCAAACATTTGTTTCAACTTTTCCTTCCTTCCCTCGCCCCCTCCCCTAGATGGCAGGCAGTCTCATACATACATACACACATACAATATAATATATGTGTACATATTTATACAGTTCTCTTGTTGCACAAGAAAAATCCTATTTAGAAAGGTAAAAACCTGGGAAGAAAAACAAAAATGCGAACAACCAACAACAGAAAGGGTGTAAATGCTGTGTTGTGCTCCACACTCATCTCCCAGTGTTCTTTCACTGTGTAGCTGGTTCTGTTCATCACTGATCAGTTGGAACTGAATTGGATCTTCTCATTGCTGAAGATAGCCACTTCCATTAGAATTGATCTTCATATAGTGTTGTTGTTGAAGTGTATAATGATCTCCTGGTTCTGCATTTCACTTAGCATCAGTTCATGTAAGTTGCTCCAAGCTTTTCTGTATTCATCCTGCTGGTCATTTATTTTCTTCTTTCTTTCTTTCTTTCTTTCTTTTTTTTTTTTTATAGCTTTTTATTTACAAGATATATGCATGGGTAATTTTTCAGCATTGACAATTGCAATATTTTTTGTTCCAACTTTTCCCCTCCTTTCCCCCACTCCTTCCCCCAGATGACAGGTTGACCAATACATGTTAAATATGAAGTATAAGTTAAATGCAATATATGTATACATGTCCAATTATTTTGCTGTACAAAAAGAATTAGACTTTAAAATAGTGTACAATTAGCCTGTGAGGGAAATCAAAAATGCAGGCGGACAAAAAGAGAGGGTTTGGGAATTCTATGTAGTGGTTCATAGTCATCTCCCAGAGTTCTTTTGCTGAGTGTAGCTGGTTCAATTCATTACTGTTCTATTGGAACTGATTTGGTTCCTCTCATTGTTGAAGAGGGCCACGTCCATCAGAATTGATCATCATATAGTATTGTTGTTGAAGTGTATAATGATCTCCTGGTTCTGCTCATTTCACTCAGCATCAGTTCATGTAAGTCTCTCCAGGCCTTTCGGAAATTATTCTGCTGGTCATTTCTTACAGAACAATAATATTCCATAACATTCATATACCACAATTTACCCAGCCATTCTCCAATTGATGGGCATCCATTCAATTTCCAGTTTCTAGCCACTACAAACAGGGCTGCCACAAACATTTTGGCTCATACAGGTCCCTTTCCCTTCTTTAGTATCTCTTTGAGGTATAAGCCCAGTAGTAGCACTGCTGGATCAAAGGGTATGCACAGTTTGATAACTTTTTGGGCATAATTCCAGATTGCTCTCCAGAATGGTTGGATTCGTTCACAACTCTACCAACAATGCATCAGTGTCCCAGTTTTCCCGCATCCCCTCCAACATTGATCATTATTTTTTCCTGTCATCTTAGCCAATCTGACAGGTGTGTAGTGGTATCTCAGAGTTGTCTTAATTTGCATTTCTCTGATCAATAATGATTTAGAACACTCTTTCATATGAGTGGTAATAGTTTCAATTTCATCATCTGAAAATTGTCTGTTCATATCCTTTGACCATTTATCAATTGGAGAATGGCTTGCCAATTTAATTTTTAAATGAGTTGTTTTGCTTTATGGAATTTTTTTTCCATTTTACTAATTTTTTTAAACTGAGTTATTTTCAAATCCTATTTTCCTGGAAGTTCTTTACCTTTTCCAATTCACAAATTCTGTTTCCCTGGGAGTTCTTTACCTTTTCTAATTCACATTTCAGGAAGTCCACTTTATCAAATTTTTCCTTTAATGAGTTATATACCTTTTCTGTACTCTCTTGCAGAGCTTCTCTTTCCTTTCCCCATTTTTCTTCTAGCACTTTTTAAAGATGTTTTATAATTTCTTCTAAGAGAGTATTGTGTTATAGGGACCAGGTTACATCCCCCTTTGGGGTTTTGCCTGGAGACTGTCTGCTATTAATCTCTTTGGGGTTGAGAACCTGCTCTCTTTCTGCATATTGATATAGTTAGAGTTTGCTTGGCTTTTTTACTCATTTTTTAAAAAAGCCTTTAGGGTCTGCCTTCAGGGCAAGGAAGTTACCAGCTTCCTCTATAGAACAAAGATAGATAGATGGATAGTAGCTGTCTTGCAAACAGGCTGCAAAGAACTGCCGAGCTGTGGAAGTTCTCTGTGAAGAGCCCTGCAGCATAAGTTCTACTGCTCCAGGCAGAGCCCCCTTCCCCCTGCAGAAGTGTGGCTGTCCCGGGCAGAGCCCCCCACACTGTGCTGAAGTGTAGCTGCCTTGATCAAAAGCCCCATGCTGCAGAATGCAGCTGTACAGCTGTGCTGTGGTCCATGCTGAGTCACTTCCTGTGCTGGGTGGGTGTGGCCAGATCCTGTGTTCTGGTGCTTTTTTGAAGTACACTGTACCTTTGGCATTTGTGTAACTTCTCTGCTGCTTTGCAACCAAAACAAAGCAGCTCACCTATAGTAGAGTCCTCCCTGCAAATTCTCCATTCCAAAGACTGCACCCACCCTCGTCTGCTTAGTGTGATAGCCTCTGTGTTCTGCCTCTCTGCCTTTGTTGGCCTCCTCCCACTGATGAGGACTAACCTTTCCTGGCGATCTTCCAGATTATCTTTGGCTTGTAATTTGTTATACTCCCAATATTCATGGATTTTACCAGTCAAGCCCTACTTCAGAGGCTGAATTTGGTAATCAGTAATGAGGGTAGAAGGGGAGCTTAGAATGAAGTGTGTCTTCTTCGCCATCTTGGCTCCACCCTTCCAGGATCCACTATTTCTTGGAGAAAAACTTTCAATACTTTCAAACAGCTTCACTGGGAAGATGTCAGAATCTGTCCCTTTGGTATTCTCATTTATTGCTGCTATCTCTGCTCTCTGGGATCAAATAGAAAACATCTAATTCCTCTTCTGACTAAAGAAACTAGAAGATACTTATCATCCTCCCTTTTTGAACATAGTTCCAAATTGCTCTCCAGAATGATTGGATCCATCACAATTCCACCAACACTGTATCAGTGTCCCAGTTTTTCCATATCCCCTCTAACATTTGTTATTATTTTTTTCCTTTCATCTTAGCCAATCTGACAGGTGTGTAGTGGTATCTCAGAGTTGTTTTAATTTGTATTTCTCTGATCAATAATGATTTGGAGCACCTTTTCATGTGACTACATATTAGTTTTAATTTCCTCTTCTGAAAATTGTCTGTTCATATCCTTTAACCATTTATCAATTGGAGCATAGTTTGAACTATTATAAATTTTTTTATTATAGCTTTTTATTTACAAGATATATGAATAGGTAATTTTTTCAGCATTGACAATTGCAATATTTTTTGTTCCAACTTTTCCCCTTCTTCCCCCATCACTTCCTCCAGATGGCAGGTTGACCAATACATGTTAAATATGTTGAAGTATAAGTTAAATACATTATATGTATATACATGTCCAAACAGTTATTTTGCTGTACAAAAAGAATCAAACTTTGAAATATTGTGCAATTAGTCTGTGAAGGAAATAAATAAGTGCAGGTGGACAAAAATAGAGGGATTGGGAATTCTATGTAGTGGTTCATAATCATCTTCCAGAGTTCTTTTGGTTAGTGTATCTGGTTCAATTCATTACTACTCTATTGGAACTGATTAGGTTCATCTCATTGTTGAATAGAGCCACATCCTTCAGAATTGATCATCATGTAGTATTGTTGTTGAAGTGTATAATGCTCTCCTGGTCCTGCTCATTTCACTCAGCATCAGTTCATGTAAGTCTCTCCAGGCCTTTCTGAAATCATCCTGCTGGTCATTTCTTACAGAACAATAATATTCCATAATATTCATATACCACAATTCATATACCACATAATATTCATATACCTCCAATTGATGGGCATCCACTCAGTTTCCAGTTTCTGACCACTACAAAGAGGGCTGTCATTCTT
The DNA here is from genome assembly GCF_016432865.1 of Antechinus flavipes. Classification (NCBI taxonomy): domain Eukaryota; kingdom Metazoa; phylum Chordata; class Mammalia; order Dasyuromorphia; family Dasyuridae; genus Antechinus; species Antechinus flavipes. The sequence goes on from NC_067402.1 coordinate 268,257,773, forward strand.
ACACATACAAGTCACTTTCCCTTCTTTAATATCTCTTTGGGATATAAGCCCAGTAGTAATACTGCTGGATCAAAGGGTATGCACAGTTTGATAATTTTTTGAGCATTAACTATTGTAAATTTGAAACCATTTTCTATGTATTTTATAAATGAGACCTTTATTAGATCTTTTGGATATAAAAGTGTTTTCCCAGTTTATTGCTTCCCTTCTATTCTTGTCTGCCTTAGTTTTGTTTGTATGAAAACTTTTTAACTTAATATAATCAAAATTATCTATTTTGTGATTTAGTTCTTTGGTGACAAATTCCTTCCTCCTCCACAAATCTGATGGGTAAACTATCTTATGTTCTTCTAATTTGTTTATTATTTCATTATTTATGTCTAAATCATGAACCCATTTTGACCTTATCTTGGTATGTGGTGTTAGGTGTAGATCGAGTCCTAATTTCTTCCACACTAGTTTGCAATTTTCCCAGTAGTTTTTATCAAATAGTGAATTCTTATCCCAAAAGCTGGGGCCTAGTTTGTCAAACACTAGATTGCTACAATCATTAACTATTTTGTTCTGTGAACCTAACCTGTTCCACTGACCAACTTTTCTATTTCTTAGTCAGTACCAAATGGTTTTGATGATTTTGTTTTTCTAGATTAGACTTACTTGCTAAAAGGGTTTTTCTTTCTTTTTTCTTTTTTTTTTTTTGGATGGCTGGGAGATGGGAGAGAGAGAAAAATAAAATAAACCAGCATTTTGAAAAAAAGTTATTTTTTTTTAAAGAAAAAGAATTTTAGTCAGTTCAAAGTGGTAATTTCAGGTCTAATAGCACTTTTATGCATTAATATTAAATTTCCTTTTGTAACTTTTTGTGTATTTATCACCTTTCCCATGAAATTGTGAGATCATTAAGGGTAGTAATTATGTCTCATCTCCCAAACTGAGAAATAATGCTATCTATGTAGATATGTATATGTAAACAAAAGCCAGGTAATGAAATGATGGTTTAGGGATTACTGATAAAACACTGCTGCACAGTGATTGAAAGCTTCAAACCAGGGGCCTTCCATTTTTAAGATAGTTCCATGGTCTAGGCTTTAAGCAACACATTTTAATGAGGCTTCAGAAAGTACTTTTTGATTTCTCATCAAGGCAAATTAAACAAAGTAAAGCAATACTGTTATTAGAAATACTTTTTTTTTTTTTAAAACAAGAATCCATTATCAAAATTGGCCATTAAGTTTTAAGTCCTTGAGATACACAAACATTGACCCTACTCTCAAGTAGCTGAAAAAGGAATCGGGGAAGGGATAAGGAAGCCATGTATTCAAAGAGTTCTATGAAGAACAAGTTCAGGAAGAGATTGTAAGTACAAAGGATAGATTTAGGGAAAGTACTATGGGAAATTTCAGCAGTGAGATTTCACTTTTGTGAGGGGAGGAAACGGCATCTAAATTGGGGGTGAAAGGGAGAAAAGAGTACATTGCCTTTATAGGAAACAATATGAACAATGTCATGGAAACCAAAGAGGACAGGGCAAGAATGGGGGGACATGAGTACAGGATATTGATAGGCTGAAAGAGTGGATTCCAAAGGGCCAGGATCAGGATTTTATACTATATTTGACAGGCAATGAGGAACCACAGAAAGTCTTTGAAACAAAAGAGTTAATCAGAAAGATGTATTAGTAAAACAAGATTATTCAAACTGCAATGTGAAGGATGTAGTGGAGAAGGAATAGACTGGAGAAAGAAAAGACAATTTGGAGGCTACTACAATCACAGAGGTGAAAAGAAATGACAGCCTGATGAAAGGCAGTGGTTAGAAAGGAAGGAACAGGGATAAGAAATACCACTGAGTTATCCACAGGACTTTGCAAATGATTGGTTAGAAGGAGCAAAGAAGAGGGAATAAAGTTATTTCAAATTTGTGGTCTTGGGAGCAGGAAAAGTACTGGAATTCTCCCTGAAAACAAGAGTTGGAGGTTAAGAGCAAGTCTGGGGTCAGGAGCAAGAAGGATGGGGAGAATAAAAAAGAGAAGGAAGGATGAGTAGTTCAGTTCTGACATTTACTTAGGATAAGATACTCAGGTAGGAAAAACTCTTTTAACTTAACAACATTCTGAAATATAAGTTTTTATTTTAAATAACTATTTTTAGTATAGAGAAAATAAAGTCAGGACATTTGGGTTCTAGCACTTGCTCTGTGATCTGGGTAAGTAAACTTCCTGTATCTAATTCTGAGTTCCCTCATCTATAAAATAAAGAGTTTAGACTAGATAATTTCCAATGCCCATCTACAACAAACATTCTTAAATGAGAAGCTAAAAACCCAGCAGAAGGGAGAAGAAGCCTGAGCCAACTGGCTTCGCTTCTTTGAAGGATAATTATTTTGGAACCTGCTGCTTTTCCTAAGTTTGATAAAACTTGCAATGAAAGCATTTTTGAACACTGAACATTTTTGTTTGTATTTTTGAAATCATTATACAATGAATATTTATTTGCTTTATGCAGGCCATGATACAATAAGCCCTTTCTGTATTTCAACTAAAATGAAGTTTAGATATAACGTAGAAAATTTCACATCCCATTAAACTTTTATTTATCCACTTTTCAATTTACAGTGAAGTGTCTTTAATGTATTATTCTTATCTTTGCTACTCTGTACAAAAGCTCTCAGTTAAGAGATTCAACAGAAATATTATGAAGCTAAAAATAAGTATTAAAGTTGAAATCCAACTGCCTTTGTTCGATATTAGCCATGGCTCTTTTACCCATCAAAACAAAACAATAACCCAAAAGGTCAAATGAGCTCAACAATACATATATCCAAAACTTCTCCAAAATTAACACTGGAGAAATATTGGGGAAAAATACTGAAATTCATTTATTTGAGACAACTTTAAAAAAGAACAGCAGACAAACATATGAATAACAACTTTGGTACCATCATACCTTTTCAGAACTTGCCACAGGTGAGTGGAAAAAATAGGGTAATTACCAAAGATCATTAGTTTTAACCAGAAAATCCTGTGATTGGTGTGTAAGTCAATTTTCTTTTTAACACATCCATAGCATTTGCAACATGTCAAAATTATTTGACTAGAGCATGTATATAACATGTGAAAGGAAATATCTATCTCATGTATAATAATGCCACTATTTGCATATATGAGTTTAAACAATAATTCCCTCCTTGTCTATGAGATATTTCACCTCCTCAAAGTGCAGATAGGAAACAATTATTTTGTATAACACACCTCTATCTAGTCAGCAGGAATCACAATGAAAATTTTGTCAAGAAAAATACAGGCTTGGAAGTTGAGGAGCTAAGCCATGAGATGACCAAATGCAACAATGCAGGTATGACATCTTTCTTGTTTTATTCAGACTATAACCTAGTTTTGTAAAACTTGTTTATTTCAGATGCATTTCAAAGACCAGAAATTTAAAAGGACTCCATTTTTCTTGCATAAATACTTACCCACTAGCTAACCAGTTTTATAAGCTAGGTTTGCTTAAAGTGTGACATCTGTATCTTTCAAGTAAGCAAAGTAGTTTTGGCTGGAAATGAAATTAGCCATGGGACATGTCTTTCATGGAGAAAAGATGCCAAGTCCTTCAGATGTTCAAATGTGTTTTCCTATCTTCAGGTTTACTGCCCTAAATTAATGTTTAAATGAAAGTTTTCCAAATTGAAAAAGGAAAAAAAAATTTTAAATCTTGGTTTAAATTTTTCATAAATGAATGATAAAAACTAGGCACTCAAAGTCCATCTGGTTTGCATTAATCCTTTTAATAGGAGATTTTTTTTTTTACCCAAACCATAAAGTTTTATTTCTAATTTACAGATGTTCCCATTTGTTTCTACAACCTCCCAAATCTCTTTAAAGACAAGAACAAGGATAAAAATGCTGCTGAAAGCCAGCCTTACATACTATGACCACCCTGTGTTCCAATTACTTCCCTGAAATTATGAACAACAAACTATCCAACCTCACAAAGTTGCAGTAAGGACCAAATGAGAATGTATGAAAAAGGAATGGAAAAGTATGGAAAGCTATATTAAAGAAAATTGATAGCGAAAAAAAAATGTTTCTTTTCTGAACATTCTGCTCCTCAATTTTTGCCTGAAGCTACCGTTTCAGAATTGTAGGCCTTAGATTTTAATCATCTGCTCTCCGTAGGCCCAAAGGATCATGATACCATGGGATGGGGTAAACAGTCTCTAACTGTAAAGTACTTTTTGGAGGAAGTCAAATCCAGCCCCTGATTTTACAGACAAGGAAAAAGAAACAGAAAATGTAAAAGACTCACCCAGTGTCACATAGCTAGTGTCTGAAGGGGGATTTTCCACCATTTTTCTGACTCCAAGTTCAGTACCCTCTTCACTCTACTATGTTACTTCTATAACATAGATAAAATGTTTCATTACTAATTAAAAAAAAAAAAACCAAACAAAACTCACACACAACAAATATTCTTAATAAACATTTTTAATCACGTGGAGGACTAGGTGGAAAAATAAAGATAGATTTTCAAATGGTGTGGAATATCTAATATCAGGATGCAGTTAAGGAAGACAAGGAAACCTGATGGGATCTAAAACTATAAAGTATTACTCTTAAGTGTGGAGTTAGAGGAACTCAGTAGGGAACTACAAGAAATAAGCACCTTGTTTGTTATATGTCTGAGAATATAAGTGAATCTTATAAACAGAAACATACATTTAAAGTACAAGAAAAATAAATAGATTGCCTTAAACTATATCTTCTGCCCCAGCAATACTACTCTTTGGTTTATTTCCAAAGATAATTAAAGTAAAAGGAAAAGAACTTCTTTGTTCTAAATATATTTGCAGCAACTCTCTTTGTGGTGGCAAAGAAGTGGAAATTGCAGCAGTGTCCATCAATTGGAGAACAGTTGAATAAGTTCTGGAATATTATGATAATGATGGGATACTAGAAATGATAAACTCCATGATTTTAGAAAAACATGGAGAGATTTGCATGAAAAAATTAAGAGGGAAATGAGCAGAACCAAGAGGATGCTGTACACAGTAATAGCAATATTGTTTTAAGAGCAATTTTGAATTAATAAATTATTTTATCTATTATGCATACCCAAATTAATTTACAGAGCACACATGAAGAAAGACTGTCTGCATTCAGACAAACAATCGATAAAGAGAAGAATGTACAGAATAAATTTATGCCTAATGTGCATATTTGAAAGAACAGTAAGTTCTGCATAACAAATTTGCAGTTTCATGTAGACATCTTCTTTCTTGTATTAGGGTTGTCTTACTCCATAAATTAAATTTTTTTTTTACAAAAAGAAAAAAGAAAGATAAGTAGAGAACATGGAAGTGGCTCCTGTGTCAGTGATGGAGAAAGGAGGAAAGCAAAGAGAAGATGCCAGGCTTCCTAAAGCTGAAGGTTCTTCAGTTTAGAGTTTTAGGCAGAAAAGATATTAGGTCAGACCAGGTCAATCAAGCCTTAAAACTGTTTTGACAAAGGTAAAGAGAATTTGTCTGTTTCAACAAGATTTTAAAATGAAAAGCAAAATTAATAAGAGATTCCAAATAGTAAATCTTTTTTCTAGATGGTAGAACAAAGGGGGGAAAAAGCCCTTACTATAGAATGGAGAGGGTCAAGGACTATTCTTTTATAAGGAAATCTTTTCTAAAATGTTGGATATTACATAGATTTCAAATGAGATAAAAGTAGGAAGACCATATCCTATCATGTCTCCTGGATTAGCAATTGTTTTATCTAAGAAATTCTGGATTAGAATTGCTTTAAATTAATATTTAAGGGAGACACTCATATCCAAGCCAAATATCTGTCCTGATTGTAACAACATTAGTCTCCAAGTAGAACAATCCTACACTTGACCCTTTGCAGAGCTGTTGAGTTTGGGGGCCAATGCTTTTTTTTTTTTTTATTTGTGAAATCGAAAACTCTAAGGACCCCTCTAGAAAACCCCATAATTAAATAATTAAAAATAAATTAAGTGAGGAAATATTAATTCCTTCTTAACTATTAATTCCTTCTGACCAGAGTAGAGTTAGGGTTAATCTAAACTAGACAGATAAGATGGAAGCAGTGAGACAGTTGGCAGCTAGAACTAGGACTGAATGATTTTAAAAGAAACTTAAACTTTAATTTCAAAAACATCATTTAAGGATCACCTGATTTTTCTTATGCAGCATGATTAATATGGAAATATGTTTAAAAGAACTGTACATATTTAACCTACATTGGATTACTTGCTGTCTAGGGGAATGGAAAGAAGGGAAAAAAAATGGAACACAAGGTTTTACAAGGGGGAATGTTAAAAACTACCTTTGCATGCATTTTGAAAAATAAAAAGCTATCAGCATAAAAAATATCAAAAAAGAAAGAAAGCTGATCACTTAAAAAAATTCACACTAGATGAAATATTTTCTATCTCTATGTTTCTTCTTCAGTTATTATGAGTTTTAAAATTGTTGATAGCAAGTCACCCATAAATGTATCCTCATTTCCTCCTGCTTAAAAAGATTCCAGAATTCTGAAGGATCTAAAAAATAAAAATTCAGAGAAATGGTAGTTATTTTTAACCTCTGTTACCGTATTCAAAGGCACTTAATCTGAATAAAATTTACTGAGAAATTTAATCAAGGGAGTTTAAATTTTGCTTGGAATAACATAGCAGATCATATTCTTTGTAGTTATTATACAGTCAAATATCTTAGGTTTAGGTATATCTTTTCAGAAAGTTCAAGAAATAACAAGCCATTGAACAAAAGTAATTATCATTTCATCAGAACATGAATGCGAACACATGCATTCCATGTGTTCAAATATATACTAAACTTATTTTTTACAAAGGTCACATATATACATAGGTGCACTATTGATAAGTTTGTTTATAAACAGAACATGCTATTGGGGATAAACCTCCATGAACAGATATGCTGTTTAAATATGACACTGCTACTATGAAATGTTTGACTAACTTCAAAAAGAGAAGAAAAAAAACCCTACAAAACCTTTGAAATTGGGTAAGGTTTAAAATGGAGCTGAATAATCAAAAAACGCATTATAAATTTAGAGAAGAGGAGACAAAATACCCTGAAAGCTACATATGCATTGCTGAGAAGTGGAACCTCTGTTTAAACAACATTCATGCTTGCCTCTCTAGCCATCAGGTGTATCCTTGCTTCCATGCTGTCTACTGAACTCTGACACGCTGCACTCTTCCTCCCCTGTGTTTAGTGCATTTGCAAGGATGTCAAATTGCCCTGCAATGAGAGATCTCAAGTATGAGCAATGACAAACTCCATAACAGAAATACAATATAAAATTCAGATGCTACAGCTTTAGTATGGCAACATTTAAAAAATAGCACTTTGGAGCAAAACTGACAATTTTCCTTCAAGCAATCATCCAAAAAGGCAAAAATTCATATATAAGGATATGTTTTTATGAATTACACACATGCTAAAAATACGAACCAACATCTAGAGGCTACTTTAAGAAATATGAATTAAAGGAAAAGGTAATTATGTAGAAGATTTCTCTTCAAAACCCGAGGTCACTGAATTTATTTTCTACAGAAAAATTCTTTAGAAAGGTATAACGGAGCAACTTTATTAGGAAAAGGGTAAAGAAGTAATCTTAAAATTAGAAAAATTGAATACCATCTATCTTGAACATATGCCAAGTACACAAATGATCTTATAAGAATACAAGTCTTAAGGGAAAGGGACCTGTATGAGCCAAAATGTTTGTGGCAGCCCTGTTTGTAGTGGCTAGAAACTGGAAAATGAATGGATGCCCATCAATTGGAGAATGGCTAGGTAAATTGTGGTATATGAATGTTATGGAATATTATTGTTCTGTAAGAAATGACCAGCAGGATGAATACAGAGAGGCTTGGAGAGACTTACATGAACTGATGCTGAGTGAAATGAGTAGAACCAGGAGATCATTATACACTTCGACAACGATATTGTATGAGGATGTATTCTGATGGAAGTGGATTTCTTTGACAAAGAGACCTAATTGAGTTTCAATTGATAAATGATGGACAGAAGCAGCTACACCCAAAGAAAGAACACTGGGAAACGAATGTGAACTATCTGTATTTTTGTTTTTCTTTCTGGGTTATTTTTACCTTCTGAATCCAATTCTCCCTGTGCAACAAGAAAACTGCTCAGTTCTGCAAACATATATTGTATCTAGGATATACTGCAACATATCTAACATATATAAGACTGCTTGCCATCTAGGGGAGGAGGTGGAGGGAGCGAGGGGAAAAATCGGAACAGAAACGAGTGCAAGGGATAATGTTGTAAAAAAAAAAATTACCCTGGCATGGATTCTGTCAATATAAAGTTATTATTAAATAAAATAAAATAAAATATTAAAAAAAAAAGAATACAAGTCTGAGACAGTATTAGATTCAAGAGACAATAAATTATCCTAATGAGGATATCTTTAATCATGAAAAAATGATGTCTCTGTGCACTGAATTCTTCTAAATTATCTTACTCAACATTGTGTGGATTTTTAAAAAGTATGGTTGATAGCCCAAATCCTTCCCTGATCCTTGAATTTCCTCTATGACATTTAATTTTTGCTTAAACACTTCCAGTCACAGAGAGCTATATAATTTACTAAGGAGATAACACACATAAAATGTTTCATAAATTGTAGAACTATTACTGCTACTACTATTGTTAGAATCCTTACAAAGTGATGTCAGTTGCCTAATTTAGCATGGTACTTAACAAATTCTCTAGCTCACTAATGTATTTAAGTACTCATTGGAGTTCACACTTTTGGGAGATTCACAAGTCAGTGTTCAGTATGAGATTCACAAGTCAGAACCCCACAATCTCACTCTCTCGGAGGAGGAGTCAACCTTTTACACGGAGCATAAAAAGAGCTTCAGTGAATCAGTCACAGTCAGTTCAGAAGAAGCCCACTATGGAAGGCGGAACCAGATTCATTCATTCCATCTCACACCACCGTGGTGGTAGGCTCTCTTCCTTTGCTTCTCCACTGAAAGATAGGCCTCTAAGAAAGCTAACCGGGCCCAAGGAAAGAGATAAGAAATAAACATTTGGATTTTATCAGTGGCTGTATTTGGAGTGATTATTACTCTGAACCAAAACTAAGGCTGCCTCCAGAAAACCTCCCCAAGAAACTTGCTTCTCAGAGAACCATCATATGTTATAAAAAAGAAGAACACCACAACTACTATTTCAACAGCTCTAATTTTTAAGAAAGTTCACTTTCTTTTTCATTGAGCTTCAATTTGTCTTACTAAATTGATTCAATGATCATATTTTTAGCCCATGATGCCCCATGAAATACAGCTCATCACTTCACACAACTGCTTTCAAATAACTAAACTATTGTCTTTGAAGAAAGTTATCTTCTTCTAAGTCTTCCTTTCTTCAGACTAAATTTTTCTACTCATGACATGCAATTGCCCAGATTGTGTGTGTGTGTGTGTGTGTTTTTTTTTTTTAAAGGATACGGGATCTTTCAGATATTTTAGGAATAGGAAATTCATTCAGCCACCTTATTTTTATTAAGCCCCTTAAGGCATAGTTTTCCCAATATTTTGAATGATACAGAGAGAGATATTAAAAGTCCAATTAGCTCTCTAAAACCTTAAGTATCAACATTGAACTTTTAAGTAAAAAATTGTATTTTAGTGGCAGATTTTTTAAAAAGTAATTTTCAAAAATAGATGGAAAAGAAATTTCAAGGATTTTATAGAGTGTTATCCATAATCTGGAAAAATACTGGTTTTTAAAGTAGTTTTTTCTTCCAAGAAAAGATAATTAATGAAAACTTCATGGAAAAACACTTTACAATGTCAAGAGGCATTAAACATTTCCAGACATGACAGAAAAGAAAACCAGCCTTAGTTGCTGAGACTGGTTTAAATTCTGAGTCTGTCATTCTTTCTGTGACCTTAGGATAGTCCTTCACCACTGAATCTCAATTTTTCTCTTCTGTAAAATAAGAGGATTGGACTTGATGGCCTCTGAGGTCCCTTCCAGATCTAAATCTATGATATTAAGATTACTTTCCTTTTGACATATACATATAGGCAAAATAATATTGTTAATCAAATGCTCTAAAAGTCTAAAATCTAATTATCACCCTGGGAAAAGCAAAACAACTCAAAGTTTTTCCAGTGTTTCCCACATATATACTTTACTGTCATAATCTAATGAAAAAAATTGTTATATTTGACAATACTGTACAACATGAAATTTTTCTTTAAATACTCAATGTTCCTCATATCAGATGTGTCAGATCTTTCTGAATTAACTATATTGTTACATATTATGTACAATTTATAAAATGATATTTATTAATATGATTCTTGCTGAAAATACATGAAACAGTGATGTTTCTCCCTAAACAGTCCATAAGAAGCTTTAACTTGTCATGTTGCTGCTGCTCTGCATCTCATACTGAATGTCTGATAATGATGGGTTCCATTACTTAAATTTTCAGTCACTGAGAGTTTAGGACTAGTTTGTGAAATGTCCTTTATTTTGCCAAGATTTGCTAATGATGTTACCCCCTGGGCCAAGATACTTCAATCTCCATGACATGATTAAGCCTTCAAAAAAAATCAAAAGGAATAATATGTATTAGTAATCTCCTCTTCCTAGCATTCATCAGTTTCAGGCTCTGAAATATACAAATTTAGCTTCTGAAATGTAGAGAAGCATAAGTAGGTTAATGAATGCAAATTCTAAATTAAAAATAACAGTCCCAAAGTTTTAGAAGTGCTTGCACATAAGTCATCTCAATGGGCCAGAAACACAGAAATCATCCCAGAATCTTAAATTGTAATATAGCTGACATTATAAAAAATGCTTCTTCAACAATAACTTGTGAGGTAGTTAAATTTGAGTATTTTAATATCCATTTTACTGATGAGGGTTAAGTGTCTTACTAAAAGTCCTATTCTTTATGTTAGAGACAGGGTTCCAACTCCCAAGGTGGCCTTGAGATGCTAGGAGCTATCCAGTCCAATTTATATCTGTGCAAGAATCCACAAAGCTGATAAAAAGTAATCTGGACTTTTTTTTGAAGACCTTTAAGCAGAATGAGAGAAGCCTACTCCATTTAACTTTTAGATTGTAAAGATTTTTCTACACCAAACAGAAATAGGATTCTATTGTCTTAGCTCTGCTTTCTGGGACCCAGGTAAAAAACAGGGCTTATCTCACTTAAATACACTAGCTTCTGGGGAATGAAAAGAGTGATGAGATTGGAGTCTGATGTCATGGGTTTAAATACTGATGCTGTGAAACTTGTTTTGGACGAGATATTCAACCATTCTGGAGCTCCATTTTCTGGTCTATAAAATTAGGAGACTGGACTAACAAATCTCTGAGATCCTTTCCAGATTTAACTTATGATGCTATGATCTGAAAATGGCATCATGTTCCTTTCCTGTACAATATTTACTTTTCAATCTCTACTAAAAAACTACCAGACTGATTTTAAATCATATCTCAGACTTCCGGTTAAGATGGCGGAGAGGAGGCTCACAGTTGCATAAGCTCCGCGCTTTCTCTCACTATCCACTTCATTACAAGCCTCTGAATCAATGCTTGACTGAAAAAAACCCACATATAGTTACCAAGAGAAGCCATCCTTGAGATCCGCCAAGAAAGGTCTGTCTTTACTGGAGGGCTGGGGCGGTTTTAGATCGGGCGCAGGCGGCGGGCAGCGGCAGTGAGGGCACAGGAGCAGACTGGAGAGGGTGGAGAGTGATCGTAGCCGTCTCTGCGGGGAGAGCTTCGCTACAGGTTTGGATACTTTCCTCCGGCAGCAAGTCAGCAGCCCAGCAGAGAAGCTAAAAACACTGGGGCTGAAGAAAACAACCCCAAACAGCTGGAGTCTCTCAGGACCTGGCTGCCCCCCCCCTTCCCCCCCCTCAGTGACTCAGCACGCTTTGGGATCTCAGAGCGCAGGCGCAGCACAGTCCTGCTAGTGCCTCACTGTTGCCCCTGCAGTCTGTAGAGGAAGCTCGATAACACACCCAGCCCCCCCCCCCAAAGAAAGACTCCAGTTTTTTTCTGTTTTTCTTTGGTAGTTTGTCTCTGATTAATAGACAGAATGAGCAAGAAGCTGAAGAGGACTTTAACCCTTGACAGCTTCTACACAGATAGAGAGCAGACTCTAAATCCTGAGGAGACTAAAAACAGGCAGTCCCCAGGTGAATCCCCAAAGGAGGAGATCGTCTGTTCCTCAGCACAGATGAACCTCATAGAAGTGATTAAAAAGGCTCTCACAAGGGAGCTAGAAGAAAAATGGGGAAAGCAGAGTGAGGCTGGGAAAAGGAGAGGGAGGCTTGGCAAAAGAGCCTGGAGAAAGTTAAAGAGAGAGTGGATAAAGAAGTAAAATCCTTGAAAAATAGGATTAGTGAACTGGAAACAGAAAACAGCTCTCTAAAAAACAAAATTGGCGAAATGGAAAAAAATTCCACAGAACAAAAGAACTCAATTGGACAATTAGAGAAAGATTTTAAAAAAGTGAGTGAAGAGAATACTTCACTGAAAATCAGAATTGAACAAGTGGAATTGAATGACTCGAGGAGACAAGAAGAATCAGTCAAGCAAATCCAAAAAAATCAAACAATGGAGAAAAATGTGAAATACCTTCTGGGGAAGACAACAGACCTGGAAAACAGATCCAGGAGAGACAATCTGAGAATCATTGGACTCCCAGAAAAACATGATGAAAAAAAGAGCCTGGACACTGTCTTCCAGGAAATTATCAAAGAGAACTGCCCAGAAGTCATAGGAACAGAGGAAAAAATAAACATTGAAAGGATTCATCGATCACCCACTGAAAGGGATCCTAAAATCAAAACACCAAGGAATATAGTGGCCAAATGCCAGAACCCTCAGATGAAGGAAAAAATATTGCAAGCGGCTAGAAAAACCCAATTCAAGTATCAAGGAGCCACAATAAGGATCACCCAGGATCTGGCAGCATCCACATTAAAAGATCGAAGGGCCTGGAATATGATATTCCGAAAGGCTAAGGAACTTGGTATGCAACCAAAAATAACTTACCCAGCGAGAATGAGCATCTTTTTCCAGGGAAGAAGATGGACATTCAACGAAGTAAGCGAATTTCATCTATTTCTGATGAAAAAAACAGAACTTAACAAAAAGTTTGATCTACAAATATAGAACTCAAGAGAAATCTAAAAAGGTAAAGATTAATCTTGGGAACTATATTTTGACTATATAGATGTATAAAGAATACATGTATACCTTGTTCTAGAAATTGATGTGGAAAGGACATTGTACCAGAAAAAGGTAAAGTGGGGGTAGTACATCTCATGAAGAGGCATAGGAAACCTATTATATCTGAGAGAAAGAATGGAGGGGGATGAATATAGTGGGTATCTTACTGCCTTCAGAATTGGCTTTAAGTGAAAAATCTTAAGACATATTCAATCTATGGTGAAACTTCTCCCATCTCATTGAAAAGTGAGAAGGGAAAAGTGAAAGGGAAGGAATAAGCTAAGCGGAAGGGAATACGGGAACTGGGAGGGAAAGGGGTAAGATAGGGGGAGGAACTCTAAGGCGGGGGGAGGGACACTAAAAAGGGAGGGCTGTGAGAAGCAAGGGGTGCTCACAAGCTTAATACTTGGAAGGGGGGGAAAGGGGAAAGAAGGGAGGAAAGCATAAACCGGGGTTAACAAGATGGCAAGTAATACAGAATTGGTCATTCTAACCATAAACGTGAACGGGGTAAACTCCCCCATAAAGAAGAAGCGGTTAGCAGAATGGATTAAAAGCCAGAATCCTACAATATGTTGTTTACAGGAAACACACCTGAAGCGGGGAGATACATGCAGGTTAAAGGTAAAAGGTTGGAGCAAAATCTACTATGCTTCAGGTGAAGTCAAAAAAGCAGGGTAGCCATCCTGATCTCAGATCAAGCTAAAGCAAAAATTGACCTAATTAAAAGAGATAAGGAAGGACACTATATCTTGCTAAAGGGTAGCATGGATAATGAAGCACTATCTATATTAAACATATATGCACCAAGTGGGGTAGCATCTAAATTCTTAAAAGAGAAACTAAGAGAGCTGCAAGAAGAAATAGACAGTAAAACTATAATAGTGGGAGATCTTAACCTTGCACTCTCAGAATTAGATAAATCAAACCACAAAATAAATAAGAAAGAAGTCAAAGAGGTAAATAGAATACTAGAAAAGTAGATATGATAGATCTCTGGAGAAAATGTAATGGAGACAGAAAGGAATATACTTTCTTTTCAGCAGTTCATGGAACCTATACAAAAATTGACCATATATTAGGACATAAAAACCTCAAACTCAAATGTAGTAAGGCAGAAATAGTAAATGCATCCTTTTCAGACCACGATGCAATGAAAATTACATTCAACAAAAAAGCAGGGGAAGTAGACCAAAAAATAATTGGAAACTAAATAATCTCATACTAAAGAATGATTGGGTGAAACAGCAAATCATAGACATAATTAATAACTTCACCCAAGAAAACGATAATAATGAGACATCATACCAAAATGTATGGGATGCAGCCAAAGCGGTAATAAGGGGAAATTTCATATCTCTAGAGGCCTATTTGTATAAAATAGAGAAAGAGAAGGTCAATGAATTGGGTTTGCAATTAAAAATGCTAGAAAAGGAACAAATTAAAAACCCCCAGTCAAACACTAAACTTGAAATTCTAAAAGTAAAAGGTGAGATCAATAAAATTGAAAGTAAAAAAACTATTGAATTGATTAATAAAACTAAGAGTTGGTTCTATGAAAAAACCAACAAAATAGACAAACCCTTAGTAAATCTGATTAAAAAAAGGAAAGAGGAAAATCAAATTGTTAGTCTTAAAAATGAAAAGGGAGAACTCACCACTAACGAAGAGGAAATTAGAGCAATAATTAGGAGTTACTTTGCCCAACTTTATGCCAATAAATTCGACAACTTAAATGAAATAGAAAAATACCTCCAAAAATACAGCTTGCCCAAACTAACAGAGGAAGAAGTAAATATCCTAAACAGTCCCATCTCAGAAAAAGAAATAGAACAAACTATCAATCAACCTCCTAAGAAAAAATCCCCAGGACCAGATGGATTTACATGTGAATTCTACCAAACATTTAAAGAACAATTAACTCCAATGTTATATAAACTATTTGAAAAAATAGGGATTGAAGGAGTCCTACCAAACTCCTTTTATGACACAGATATGGTACTGATACCTAAACCAGGTAGGCTGAAAACAGAGAAAGAAAATTATAGACCAATCTCCCTAATGAATATTGATGCTAAAATCTTAAATAAAATATTAGCAAAAAGATTACAGAAAATTGTCGCCAGGATAATACACTATGACCAAGTAGGATTTATACCAGGAATGCAGGGCTGGTTCAATATTAGGAAAACTATTAGCATAATTGACTATATCAATAACCAAACAAACAAAAACCACATGATCATCTCAATAGATGCAGAAAAAGCATTTGATAAAATCCAACATCCATTCCTAATAAAAACACTTGAGAGCATAGGAATAAATGGACTTTTCCTTAAAATAGTCAGGAGCATATATTTAAAACCATCAGTAAGCATCATATGCAATGGGGAAAAACTGGAACCTTTCCCAGTAAGATCTGGAGTGAAGCAAGGTTGCCCACTATCACCATTATTATTTAATATCGTATTAGAAACACTAGCCTCGGCAATAAGAGTCGAGAAAGATATAAAAGGAATTAGAGTAGGCAATGAGGAAACCAAACTATCACTCTTTGCAGATGATATGATGGTATACCTAGAGAACCCCAGAGATTCTACCAAAAAGCTATTGGAAATAATTCATAATTTTAGCAAAGTAGCTGGCTACAAAATAAATCCCCATAAATCCTCAGCATTTTTATACATCACCAACAAAACCCAACAGCAAGAGATACAAAGAGAAATTCCATTCAGAATAACTGTTGATACCATAAAATATTTGGGAATCTATCTACCAAAGGAAAGTCAGGAATTATATGAGCAAAATTATAAAAAAGTCTCCACACAAATAAAGTCAGACTTAAATAATTGGAAAAATATTAAGTGCTCTTGGATCGGCCGAGCGAACATAATAAAGATGACAATACTCCCTAAACTAATCTATTTATTTAGTGCTATACCAATCAGACTTCCAAGAAAATATTTTATTGATCTAGAAAAAATAACAACAAAATTCATATGGAACAATAAAAAGTCGAGAATCTCAAGGGAATTAATGAAAAAAAAATCAAATGAAGGTGGCCTAGCTGTACCTGATCTAAAATTATATTATAAAGCAGCAGTCACCAAAACCATTTGGTATTGGCTAAGAAATAGATTAGT
This sequence comes from Antechinus flavipes, assembly GCF_016432865.1. Lineage (NCBI taxonomy): Eukaryota > Metazoa > Chordata > Mammalia > Dasyuromorphia > Dasyuridae > Antechinus > Antechinus flavipes. Next base: position 268,274,194 of record NC_067402.1, read on the forward strand.
GGATCAGTGGAAAAGGCTAGGCTCACAAGACAGAATAGTCAATTATAGCAATCTAGTGTTTGACAAACCCAAAGCCCCTAACTTCTGGGAAAAGAATTCATTATTTAATAAAAACTGCTGGGATAATTGGAAATTAGTATGGCAGAAATTAGGCATGGACCCACACTTAACACCATATACCAAGATAAGATCAAAATGGGTCTATGACCTAGGCATAAAGAACGAGACTATAAATAAATTAGAGGAACATAGAATAGTTTATCTCTCAGACTTGTGGAGGAGAAAGAAATTTGTGAGCAAAGATGAACTAGAGACCATTACTGATCACAGAATAGAAAATTTCGATTACATCAAATTAAAAAGCCTTTGTACAAATAAAACTAATGCAAACAAGATTAGAAGGGAAGCAACAAACTGGGAAAACATTTTCACAGTTAAAGGTTCTGATAAAGGCCTCATTTCCAAAATATATAGAGAACTGACTCAAATTTATAAGAAATCAAGCCATTCTCCAATTGATAAATGGTCAAAGGATATGAACAGACAATTTTCAGAGGATGAGATTGAAACTATTACCACTCATATGAAAGAGTGTTCCAAATCATTATTGATCAGAGAAATGCAAATTAAGACAACTCTGAGATACCACTACACACCTGTCAGATTGGCTAAGATGACAGGAAAAAATAATGATGAATGTTGGAGGGGATGCGGGAAAACTGGGACACTAATGCATTGTTGGTGGAGTTGTGAACGAATCCAACCATTCTGGAGAGCAATCTGGAATTATGCCCAAAAAATTATCAAATTGTGCATACCCTTTGATCCAGCAGTGTTTCTATTGGGCTTATATCCCAAAGAAATACTAAAGAAGGGAAAGGGACCTGTATGTGCCAAAATGTTTGTAGCAGCCCTGTTTGTAGTGGCTAGAAACTGGAAAATGAATGGATGCCCATCAATTGGAGAATGGCTGGGTAAATTGTGGTATATGAATGTTATGGAATATTATTGTTCTGTAAGAAATGACCAGCAGGATGAATACAGAGAGGACTGGCGAGACTTACATGAAATGATGCTAAGTGAAATGAGCAGAACCAGGAGATCATTATACACTTCGACAACGATATTGTATGAGGACATATTTTGATGGAAGTGGATTTCTTTGACAAAGAGACCTGAGTTTCAATTGATAAATGACGGACAAAAGCAGCTACACCCAAAGAAAGAACACTGGGAAACGAATGTAAACTATCTGCATTTTTGTTTTTCTTCCCGGATTATTTATACCTTCTGAATCCAATTCTCCCTACGCAACAAGAGAACTGTTCGGTTCTGCAAACATATATTGTATCTAGGATATACTGCAACATATCCAACATATAAAGGACTGCTTGCCATCTAGGGAGGGGGTGGAGGGAGGGAGGGGGAAAAATCGGAACAGAAACGAGTGTCAATATAATGTAATTATTAAATAAAAAATTTACAAAAAAAAAATCATATCTCAGGCTCAGTAGTCAAAGGCTTTGGGGTTTCCTCATTTATCTAAAAGAAAAATTCTGATTTCCTAATCTAAGACACAGGGATTGCTCATCTTATTTTTACTGAACACAGAGTTCTTGTATACAATACATTTTTATGTTGAAATTTTGTTATTTCTGTCAAAGATTCTTAAGAGAAGTTAACTTGGTTGTGTTTTTTACAACTATTAGCATAGGTAAGTGGACAGTATGGGTAAAATCATTGTTTAATACTAAGATATGTGTGAAGATGCCCAGTGCCATTTTGAACAAGGATTTATTTGCCTAATCACTATTTCTAGAAATAAACTTTTAATGGTTGGTATCTTAAAATCTTAGACTTCCAAACAAAGCTCATTTTCTAAACAGCTTAACAATTCACTGCCTTTAAAAATATATATGCCTAGCTTTATCAATTTGGTACATTCTACTTTTTTCTTTTTGTTCTCTTCAAAGTCTTAGAAAATGTATCTTGCAAATCACTCTTCTAAACTGCAGTCACCTTGCAAGACAATTACATCCAAATCTCATTTTCATTCCTTATTCAACTGTCAGTATTGCTCGGGATTCTGTGATAAGGAATATAAATCGTTATTTCACATTCCAAGAATCTTTCTACTTGAGATACTGGTAATCATAAAGCATGGCAGCACTCTAATAATGATAAGGAATGCAAAAAGAATATTAATAAATCTTAATAGCATTCATAACAAATGTTTCCACTTTCTAAATTAAAGTGAAAACTTTTCTTGTGGAGTATCAAACATTTCTATTATCCACTTTTAAGAATCCATTCATTTAACAAACATTTATTTATTAAGCACTTTGTGCTAGGTGCTGAAGCTACAAAGACAAAATGAGAAAGTGCCTGTCCTTAAGTTGTATTCTACATATGGAATACAACATTTAAGCATATAAATACATTATTTGAGGAGGGAGAGCCAATAAGGAAAGACTTCTCTTGGAAGATATCTGAACTTTAGATCTAAAGGAAAACAAATTTTTTTGGACACAGAAATGAATTGGAAGGATGTTTTGTGCATGGTGGACAGACTGTGAAACAACATGGAAAAGGGATTTGGGGAAAATGTAGAGTACGTGAAGAGAAGGAAGTAATGTAAAGGAAAAATGGGAAGATGGTGGAGAGCAGACACGACTCCTCTGACTTTCTCTCAAACCAAGAGCAGATGGAGCCTCTAAACTGGTTTTGAAGTCAAAGAATCCACAAATATTTGGAGAACAACACATTTCTAGAAGAAGTTAACCTTGTAAAAACTTTACAACAGGTCTGCTTCAAATGGGAAGGGGGTCAGTCTGCCAAGCCCAGACTGTAGCACAGAGAGACTGGAGCAAAGAACTGGGGTGGGGAATCAAGAATGTTGCAGCTTCCACGCACCTGGTAATCTTTTGTGAGTCTCTTAAGCTACTCTGTCCTGGATGCAAGCAGGTGGTTTGGCAGATTTGCTACAAAAGGCAAATTGTAACCACTGAGTCTTGGGAGAGCAGGAGAGCTCCCCACAATTACCCAGCACTGGAAATCAATCAGCAGAACTACCCCAGGACAAATTAAAACAGCTTTCACTCCTTTGCATTGAACAAGCCTTAAAAAATGAATAAAAATCCAAAAAGAACTCTCACCATAAACAGCTTTTATGGAGAGAGAGAAAACAGTCCTCAAATCCTGAGGTTCCTAAAGGCAAAGCAATTCCAGCCCAAAAAGGAGATATGAGCTGGTCCCATTTCACAAGGCTTTCTTGAAAGACTGCATAAAGTTATCTTGAAAGAGAGAAGAAAAATGGGGAAATGAAATGAGATCATTGCAAGAGGGAATGGAAAAAATGGGAAAATAATGCAATGAACAAAAAAATTTAATTGGCCAATTGCAAAAAGAGCTAAAAAAAGTAACTAAAGAAAATAATACACTAAAAATTAGAACTGAATCCAGGAAGAACTGGAAGTGAATGACTCAATAAGACTTCAAGAAGGACTTCCGGTTAAGATGGCGGAGAGGAGGCTCACAGTTGCATAAGCTCCGCGCTTTCTCTCACTATCCACTTCATTACAAGCCTCTGAATCAATGCTTGACTGAAGAAAACCCACATATAGTTACCAAGAGTAGCCATCCTTGAGATCCGCCAAGAAAGGTCTGTCTTTACTGGAGGGCTGGGACGGTTTTAGATCGGGCGCAGGCGGCGGGCAGCGGCAGGGAGAGCACGGGAGCAGACTGGAGAGGGGGTGGGGAGTGATCGCAGCCGTCTCTGCAGGGAGAGCTTCGCTACAGGTTTGGATACTTTACTCCAGCAGCAAGTCAGCAGCCCAGCAGAGAAGCTAAAAACACCGGGGCTGAAGAACACAACCCCAAACAGCTGGAGTCTCTCGGGTCCTGGCCGCCCCCCCCACCCCACCCCCCCACAGTGACTCAGCACGCTCTGGGATCTCAGAGCGCAGGCGCAGCACAGTCCTGCTAGTGCCTCACTGCTGCCCCCTGCAGTCTGTAGAGGAAGCTTGATAACATACCCAACCCCTCCCCCAAAGAAAGACTCCAGTTTTTTCTGTTTTTCTTTGGTAGTTTGTCTCTGATTAATAGACAGAATGAGCAAGAAGCTGAAGAGGACTTTAACCCTTGACAGCTTCTACACAGATAGAGAGCAGACTCTAAATCCTGAGGAGACTAAAAACAGGCAGTCCCCAGGTGAATCCCCAAAGGAGGAGACCATCTGTTCCTCAGCACAGATGGACCTCATAGAAGTGATTAAAAAGGCTCTCACAAGGGAGCTAGAAGAAAAATGGGGAAAGCAGAGTGAGGCTTGGCAAAAGGAGAGAGAAGCTTGGGAAAAGGAGAGGGAGGCTTGGCAAAAGAGCCTGGAGAAAGTTAAAGAGAGAGTGGATAAAGAAGTAAAATCCTTGAAAAATAGGATTAGTGAACTGGAAACAGAAAACAGCTCTCTAAAAAACAAAATTGGTGAAATGGAAAAAAATTCCACAGAACAAAAGAACTCAATTGGACAATTAGAAAAAGATTTTAAAAAAGTGAGTGAAGAGAACACTTCACTGAAAATCAGACTTGAACAAGTGGAATTGAATGACTCGAGGAGACAAGAAGAATCAGTCAAGCAAATCCAAAAAAATCAAACAATGGAGAAAAATGTGAAATACCTTCTGGGGAAGACAACAGACCTAGAAAACAGATCCAGGAGAGACAATCTGAGAATCATTGGACTCCCAGAAAAACATGATGAAAAAAAGAGCCTGGACACTATTTTCCAGGAAATTATCAAAGAGAACTGCCCAGAAGTCATAGGAACAGAGGAAAAAATAAACATTGAAAGGATTCATCGATCACCCACCGAAAGGGATCCTAAAATCAAAACACCAAGGAATATAGTGGCCAAATGCCAGAACCCTCAGATGAAGGAAAAAATATTGCAAGCGGCTAGAAAAACCCAATTCAAGTATCAAGGAGCCACAATAAGGATCACCCAGGATCTGGCAGCATCCACATTAAAAGATCGAAGGGCCTGGAATATGATATTCCGAAAGGCTAAGGAACTTGGTATGCAACCAAAAATAACTTACCCAGCGAGAATGAGCATCTTTTTCCAGGGAAGAAGATGGACATTCAATGAAGTAAGCGAATTTCATCTATTTCTGATGAAAAAACCAGAACTTAACAAAAAGTTTGATCTACAAATATAGAACTCAAGAGAAATCTAAAAAGGTAAAGATTAATCTTGGGAACTATATTTTGACTATATAGATGTATAAAGAATACATGTATACCTTGTTCTAGAAATTGATGTGGAAAGGACATTGTATCAGAAAAAGGGTAAAGTGGGGGTAGTACATCTCATGAAGAGGCATAGGAAACCTATTATATCTGAGAGAAAGAATGGAGGGGGATGAATATAGTGGGTATCTTACTGCCTTCAGAATTGGCTTTAAGTGAAAAATCTTAAGACATATTCAATCTATGGTAAAACTTCTCCCACCTCATTGAAAAGTGAAAAAGGAAGGAATAAGCTAAGTGGAAGGGAATACGGGAACTGGGAGGGAAAGGGGTAAGATAGGGGGAGGAACTCTAAGGTGGGGGGAGGGATACTAAAAAGGAAGAGCTGTGAGAAGCAAGTGGTGCTCACAAGCTTAATACTGGGAAAGGGGGGGAAGGGGAAAGAAGGGAGAAAAGCATAAACCGGGGTTAACAAGATGGCAAGTAATACAGAATTGGTCATTCTAACCATAAATGTGAATGGGGTAAACTCCCCCATAAAGAGGAAGCGGTTAGCAGAATGGATTAAAAGTCAGAATCCTACAATATATTGTTTACAGGAAACACACCTGAAGCGGGGAGATACATGCAGGTTAAAGGTAAAAGGTTGGAGCAAAATCTACTATGCTTCAGGTGAAGTCAAAAAAGCAGGGGTAGCCATCCTGATCTCAGATCAAGCTAAAGCAAAAATTGACCTAATTAAAAGAGATAAGGAAGGACACTATATCTTGCTAAAGGGTAGCATGGATAATGAAGCACTATCTATATTAAACATATATGCACCAAGTGGGGTAGCATCTAAATTCTTAAAAGAGAAACTAAGAGAGCTGCAAGAAGAAATAGACAGTAAAACTATAATAGTGGGAGATCTCAACCTTGCATTCTCAGAATTAGATAAATCAAACCACAAAATAAATAAGAAAGAAGTCAAAGAGGTAAATAGAATACTAGAAAAGTTAGATATGATAGATCTCTGGAGAAAATGTAATGGAGACAGAAAGGAATACACTTTCTTTTCAGCAGTTCATGGAACCTATACAAAAATTGACCATATATTAGGACATAAAAACCTCAAACTCAAATGCAGTAAGGCAGAAATAGTAAATGCATCCTTTTCAGACCACGATGCAATGAAAATTACATTCAACAAAAAACCAGGGGGAAGTAGACCAAAAAATAATTGGAAACTAAATAATCTCATACTAAAGAATGATTGGGTGAAACAGCAAATCATAGACATAATAAATAACTTCACCCAAGAAAACGATAATAATGAGACATCATACCAAAATATACGGGATGCAGCCAAAGCGGTAATAAGGGGAAATTTCATATCTCTAGAGGCCAATTTGTATAAAATAGAGAAAGAGAAGATCAATGAATTGGGTTTGCAACTAAAAATGCTAGAAAAGGAACAAAACCCCCGGTCAAACACTAAACTTGAAATTCTAAAAATAAAAGGAGAGATCAATAAAATTGAAAGTAAAAAAACTATTGAATTAATTAATAAAACTAAGAGTTGGTTCTATGAAAAACCAACAAAATAGACAAACCCTTAGTAAATCTGATTAAAAAAAGGAAAGAGGAAAATCAAATTGTTAGTCTTAAAAATGAAAAGGGAGAACTCGCCACTAACGAAGAGGAAATTAGAGCAATAATTAGGAGTTACTTTGCCCAACTTTATGCCAATAAATTCAACAACTTAAATGAAATAGAAAAATACCTCCAAAAATATAGCTTGCCCAAACTGACAGAGGAAGAAGTAAATATCCTAAACAGTTCCATCTCAGAAAAAGAAATAGATCAAACTATCAATCAACTCCCTAAGAAAAAATCCCCAGGACCAGATGGATTTACATGTGAATTCTACCAAACATTTAAAGAACAATTAACTCCAATGCTAAATAAACTATTCGAAAAAATAGGGATTGAAGGAGTCCTACCAAACTCCTTTTATGACACAGACATGGTACTGATACCTAAACCAGGTAGGCTGAAAACAGAGGAAGAAAATTATAGACCAATCTCCCTAATGAATATTGATGCTAAAATCTTAAATATTAGCAAAAAGATTACAGAAAATCATCCCCAGGATAATACACTATGACCAAGTAGGATTTATACCAGGAATGCAGGGCTGGTTAAGTATTAGGAAAACTATTAGCATAATTGACTATATCAATAACCAAACAAACAAAAACCATATGATCATCTCAATAGATGCAGAAAAAGCATTTGATAAAATCCAACATCCATTCCTAATAAAAACACTTGAGAGCATAGGAATAAATGGACTTTTCCTTAAAATAGTCAGGAGTATATATTTAAAACCATCAGTAAGCATCATATGCAATGGGGAAAAACTGGAACCTTTCCCAGTAAGATCTGGAGTGAAGCAAGGTTGCCCTCTATCACCATTATTATTTAATATCGTATTAGAAACACTAGCCTCGGCAATAAGAGTCAAGAAAGAGATTAAAGGAATTAGAGTAGGCAATGAAGAAACCAAACTATCACTCTTTGCAGATGATATGATGGTATACCTAGAGAACCCCAGAGATTCTGACTAAAAAGCTATTAGAAATAATTCATAATTTTAGCAAAGTAGCTGGCTACAAAATAAATCCCCATAAATCCTCAGCATTTTTATACATCTCCAACAAAACCCAACAGCAAGAGATACAAAGAGAAATTCCATTCAGAATAACTGTTGATACCATAAAATATTTGGGAATCTATCTACCAAAGGAAAGTCAGGAATTATATGAGCAAAATTATAAAAAAGTCTCCACACAAACAAAGTCAGACTTAAATAATTGGGAAAATATTAAGTGCTCAAGGATCGGCCGAGCGAACATAATAAAGATGACAATACTCTCTAAACTAATCTATTTATTTAGCACTGTACCAATCAGACTTCCAAGAAAATATTTTAATGATCTAGAAAAAATAACAACAAAATTCATATGGAACAATAAAAAGTCGAGAATCTCAAGGGAATTAATGAAAAAAAAATCAAATGAAGGTGGCCTAGCTGTACCTGATCTAAAATTATATTATAAAGCAGCAGTCACCAAAACTATTTGGTATTGGCTAAGAAATAGATTAGTGGATCAGTGGAAAAGGTTAGGTTCACAAGACAGAATAGTCAACTGTAGCAATCTAGTGTTTGACAAACCCAAAGCCCCTAACTTCTGGGAAAAGAATTCATTATTTGATAAAAACTGCTGGGATAATTGGAAATTAGTATGGCAGAAATTAGGCATGGACCCACACTTAACACCATATACCAAGATAAGATCAAAATGGGTCCATGACCTAGGCATAAAGAACGAGATTATAAATAAATTAGAGGAACATAGAATAGTTTATCTCTCAGACTTGTGGAGGAGAAAGAAATTTGTGACCAAAGATGAACTAGAGACCATTACTGATCACAAAATAGAAAATTTTGATTACATCAAATTAAAAAGCCTTGGTACAAACAAAACTAATGCAAACAAGATTAGAAGGGAAGCAACAAACTGGGAAAACATCTTCACAGTTAAAGGTTCTGATAAAGGCCTCATTTCTAAAATATATAGAGAACTGACTCAAATTTATAAGAAATCAAGCCATTCTCCAATTGATAAATGGTCAAAGGATATGAACAGACAATTTTCAGAGGATGAAATTGAAACTATTACCACTCATATGAAAGAGTGTTCCAAATCATTATTGATCAGAGAAATGCAAATTAAGACAACTCTGAGATACCACTACACACCTGTCAGATTGGCTAAGATGACAGGAAAAAATAATAATGAATGTTGGAGGGGATGTGGGAAAACTGGGACACTAATGCATTGTTGGTGGAGTTGTGAATGAATCCAACCATTCTGGAAAGCAATCTGGAATTATGCCCAAAAAATTATCAAATTGTGCATACCCTTTGATCCAGCAGTGTTTCTATTGGGCTTATATCCCAAAGAAATACTAAAGAAGGGAAAGGGACCTGTATGTGCCAAAATGTTTGTAGCAGCCCTATTTGTAGTGGCTAGAAACTGGAAAAATGAATGGATGCCCATCAATTGGAGAATGGCTGGGTAAATTGTGGTATATGAATGTTATAGAATATTATTGTTCTGTAAGAAATGACCAGCAGGATGAATATAGTGGGTATCTTACTGCCTTCAGAATTGGCTTTAAGTGAAATCTTAAGACATATTCAATCTATGGTGAAACTTCTCCCACCTCATTGAAAAGTGAGAAGGGAAAAGTGAAAAGGGAAGGAATAAGCTAAGAGGAAGGGAATACGGAAATTGGGAGGAAAGGGGTAAGATAGGAGGAGGAACTCTAAGGCGGGAGGAGGGATACTAAAAAGGGAAGGCTGTGAGAAGCAAGTGGTGCTCACAAACTTAATACTGGAAAGGGGGGAAAGGGGAAAGAAGGGAGAAAAGCATAAACCGGGGTTAACAAGATGGCAAGTAATACAGAATTGGTCATTCTAACCATAAATGTGAACGGGGTAAACTCCCCCATAAAGAGGAAGTGGTTAGCAGTATGGATTAAAAGCCAGAATCCTACAATATGTTGTTTACAGGAAACACACCTGAAGCAGGGAGATACATGCAGGTTAAAGGTAAAAGATTGGAGCAAAATCTAGTATGCTTCAGGTGAAGTCAAAAAAGCAGGGGTAGCCATCCTGATCTCAGATCAAGCTAAAGCAAAAATTGATCTAATTAAAAGAGATAAGGAAGGGCACTATATCTTGCTAAAGGGTAGCATGGATAATGAAGCACTATCTATATTAAACATATATGCACCAAGTGGTGTAGCATCTAAATTCTTAAAAGAGAAACTAAGAGAGCTGCAAGAAGAAATAGACAGTAAAACTATAATAGTGGGAGATCTTAACCTTGCACTCTCAGAATTAGATAAATCAAACCACAAAATAAATAAGAAAGAAGTCAAAGAGGTAAATAGAATACTAGAAAAGTTAGATATGATAGATCTCTGGAGAAAATGTAATGGAGACAGAAAGGAATACACTTTCTTTTCAGCAGTTCATGGAACCTATACAAAAATTGACCATATATTAGGACATAAAAACCTCAAACTCAAATGTAGTAAGGCAGAAATAGTAAATGCATCCTTTTCAGACCACGAAGCAATGAAAATTACATTCAACAAAAAACCAGGGGGAAGTAGACCAAAAAATAATTGGAAACTAAATAATCTCATACTAAAGAATGATTGGGTGAAACAGCAAATCATAGACATAATAAATAACTTCACCCAAGAAAACGATAATAATGAGACATCATACCAAAATATACGGGATGCAGCCAAAGCGGTAATAAGGGGAAATTTCATATCTCTAGAGGCCAATTTGTATAAAATAGAGAAAGAGAAGGTCAATGAATTGGGTTTGCAACTAAAAATGCTAGAAAAGGAACAAAACCCCGGTCAAACACTAAACTTGAAATTCTAAAAATAAAAGGAGAGATCAATAAAATTGAAAGTAAAAAAACTATTGAATTAATTAATAAAACTAAGAGTTGGTTCTATGAAAAACCAACAAAATAGACAAACCCTTAGTAAATCTGATTAAAAAAAGGAAAGAGGAAAATCAAATTGTTAGTCTTAAAAATGAAAAGGGAGAACTCGCCACTAACGAAGAGGAAATTAGAGCAATAATTAGGAGTTACTTTGCCCAACTTTATGCCAATAAATTCAACAACTTAAATGAAATAGAAAAATACCTCCAAAAATATAGCTTGCCCAAACTGACAGAGGAAGAAGTAAATATCCTAAACAGTTCCATCTCAGAAAAAGAAATAGATCAAACTATCAATCAACTCCCTAAGAAAAAATCCCCAGGACCAGATGGATTTACATGTGAATTCTACCAAACATTTAAAGAACAATTAACTCCAATGCTAAATAAACTATTCGAAAAAATAGGGATTGAAGGAGTCCTACCAAACTCCTTTTATGACACAGACATGGTACTGATACCTAAACCAGGTAGGCTGAAAACAGAGGAAGAAAATTATAGACCAATCTCCCTAATGAATATTGATGCTAAAATCTTAAATATTAGCAAAAAGATTACAGAAAATCATCCCCAGGATAATACACTATGACCAAGTAGGATTTATACCAGGAATGCAGGGCTGGTTAAGTATTAGGAAAACTATTAGCATAATTGACTATATCAATAACCAAACAAACAAAAACCATATGATCATCTCAATAGATGCAGAAAAAGCATTTGATAAAATCCAACATCCATTCCTAATAAAAACACTTGAGAGCATAGGAATAAATGTACTTTTCCTTAAAATAGTCAGGAGTATATATTTAAAACCATCAGTAAGCATCATATGCAATGGGGAAAAACTGGAACCTTTCCCAGTAAGATCTGGAGTGAAGCAAGGTTGCCCTCTATCACCATTATTATTTAATATCGTATTAGAAACACTAGCCTCGGCAATAAGAGTCAAGAAAGAGATTAAAGGAATTAGAGTAGGCAATGAAGAAACCAAACTATCACTCTTTGCAGATGATATGATGGTATACCTAGAGAACCCCAGAGATTCTGACTAAAAAGCTATTAGAAATAATTCATAATTTTAGCAAAGTAGCTGGCTACAAAATAAATCCCCATAAATCCTCAGCATTTTTATACATCTCCAACAAAACCCAACAGCAAGAGATACAAAGAGAAATTCCATTCAGAATAACTGTTGATACCATAAAATATTTGGGAATCTATCTACCAAGGAAAGTCAGGAATTATATGAGCAAAATTATAAAAAAGTCTCCACACAAACAAAGTCAGACTTAAATAATTGGGAAAATATTAAGTGCTCAAGGATCGGCCGAGCGAACATAATAAAGATGACAATACTCTCTAAACTAATCTATTTATTTAGCACTATACCAATCAGACTTCCAAGAAAATATTTTAATGATCTAGAAAAAATAACAACAAAATTCATATGGAACAATAAAAAGTCGAGAATCTCAAGGGAATTAATGAAAAAAAAATCAAATGAAGGTGGCCTAGCTGTACCTGATCTAAAATTATATTATAAAGCAGCAGTCACCAAAACTATTTGGTATTGGCTAAGAAATAGATTAGTGGATCAGTGGAAAAGGTTAGGTTCACAAGACAGAATAGTCAACTATAGCAATCTAGTGTTTGACAAACCCAAAGCCCCTAACTTCTGGGAAAAGAATTCATTATTTGATAAAAACTGCTGGGATAATTGGAAATTAGTATGGCAGAAATTAGGCATGGACCCACACTTAACACCATATACCAAGATAAGATCAAAATGGGTCCATGACCTAGGCATAAAGAACGAGATTATAAATAAATTAGAGGAACATAGAATAGTTTATCTCTCAGACTTGTGGAGGAGAAAGAAATTTGTGACCAAAGATGAACTAGAGACCATTACTGATCACAAAATAGAAAATTTTGATTACATCAAATTAAAAAGCCTTGGTACAAACAAAACTAATGCAAACAAGATTAGAAGGGAAGCAACAAACTGGGAAAACATCTTCACAGTTAAAGGTTCTGATAAAGGCCTCATTTCTAAAATATATAGAGAACTGACTCAAATTTATAAGAAATCAAGCCATTCTCCAATTGATAAATGGTCAAAGGATATGAACAGACAATTTTCAGAGGATGAAATTGAAACTATTACCACTCATATGAAAGAGTGTTCCAAATCATTATTGATCAGAGAAATGCAAATTAAGACAACTCTGAGATACCATTACACACCTGTCAGATTGGCTAAGATGACAGGAAAAAATAATAATGAATGTTGGAGGGGATGTGGGAAAACTGGGACACTAATGCATTGTTGGTGGAGTTGTGAATGAATCCAACCATTCTGGAGAGCAATCTGGAATTATGCCCAAAAAATTATCAAATTGTGCATACCCTTTGATCCAGCAGTGTTTCTATTGGGCTTATATCCCAAAGAAATACTAAAGAAGGGAAAGGGACCTGTATGTGCCAAAATGTTTGTAGCAGCCCTATTTGTAGTGGCTAGAAACTGGAAAAATGAATGGATGCCCATCAATTGGAGAATGGCTGGGTAAATTGTGGTATATGAATGTTATAGAATATTATTGTTCTGTAAGAAATGACCAGCAGGATGAATACAGAGAGGACTGGCGAGACTTACATGAACTGATGCTAAGTGAAATGAGCAGAACCAGGAGATCATTATACACTTCGACAACGATATTGTATGAGGACATATTTTGATGGAAGTGGATTTCTTTGACAAAGAGACCTAACTAAGTTTCAATTGATAAATGACGGACAAAAGCAGCTACACCCAAAGAACGAACACTGGGAAACGAATGTGAACTATCTGCATTTTTGTTTTTCTTCCCGGGTTATTTATACCTTCTGAATCCAATTCTCCCTGTGCAACAAGAGAACTGTTCGGTTCTGCAAACATATATTGTATCTAGGATATACTGCAACATATCCAACATATAAAGGACTGCTTGCCATCTAGGGGAGGGGGTGGAGGGAGGGAGGGGAAAAAATTGGAACTGAAACGAGTGCAAGGGATAATATTGTAAAAAAAAAATTACCCTGGCATGGATTCTGTCAATATAAAGTAATTATTAAATAAAAATTAAAAAAAAAAGAAATTTGTGGATGGGAAGCATGTAATTTTTACAAAATATGGGAAGCCAAGGAGATGAGCTATTTCATTTTTAGTCTATTACTAAAGTATGATTGTTCAATCTACTAAATAAATGAGACAAGTAGAATTAACTTAAAGGGGAGATGGCACAAAAATGAGGGAAATTAATATAAACTAAAAGACAAAATATAAAATTTGTATAGCAAATGTATATGCTAACACTAACTGTTTTATATTACAATGATATCTGGTGGCAAGATTTTCAAATCTATAGTAAAATATCTAGAAACCATTTTACTGGTATTCCTGAAATCATATATAGAAATCTTGAAAATATGAGACCAGAATCATACAACTAAAGGTTGATCTATTTTTTTATTTTTTTCAGAAAACCAACTTTTAGTTTCTTTATTAATTCAATAATTTTCTTACTTTCAGTTTTATTAATCTCCCCTTTGATTTTCAGAAATTCAAATTTGATATTTAATTTGTGCTTTTTCTAGCCTTTTTATTTGTAAATCCAATTCATTGTTCTTCTCTATTTCTATTTTATGCAAGTAAGAATCTAGAGATATAAAATTTCCCCTAATAACAGCATTGGCTGCATCCCACAAATTTTGATATATTGTCTCATTATTGTCATTCTCTTGGATGAAATTATTGATTGTGTTTATGATTTGTTATTTTACTCCTTCATTCTTTAATGTTAGATTACTTAGTTTTAAATTAATTTTTGGTCTATTTTCCCCTGGCCTTTTATTGTATGCAATTTTTATTGCATCATGATCTGAAAAAAATTACATTTACTTTTTCTGCCTTTCTACATTTTATTTTGAGATTTTTATATCCTAATACATATTTAATTTTTGTATAGATTCTATATGAACTTCCAAGAAAAAAAATACTTCTTTCTGTCTCCATTTAATTTCCTCTAAATAGCTATCATACCTAGCTTTTCTAAAATCTTATTTACCTCATTTACTTCTTTCTTATTTATTTTGTGGTTCGATTTATCTAGTTCTGAGAGCGAGGTTGAGATGCCACACTAGTATAATTTTGCTATTTCTTCTTGTATCTCTCTTAACTTCTTCTCTAGGAATTTGGATGCTATACCACTTGGTGCATATATATTTAGTGTTGATATTGCTTCATTATTTATGGTATCCTTTAGCAAGATATAGTTTCCTTCCTTATCTCTTTTAATTAGATATATTTTTTGCTTTTGCTTGATCTGAGATCAGGGACTGCTACCCCTGCTTTTCCTTTTTCACATGAAACATAATAGGCTCTGCTTCAGCCTTTTACCTTTACTCTGTATCATTCTGCTTTAAATGTGTTTCTTGTAAACAACATATTGTAGGGTTCTGGCTTTTAATCTAGTCTGCTATCTGCTTCCATTTTATGGGAGAGTTTATCCCATTTACATTCACAATTAAAATGACTAACTCTGTATTTTCAACCATCTTATTTATCCCAAGTAATGCTTTTCTCTTTCTTTCCACCTTTCCCTCTCCCCTCCCCCAGTATTTTCCTTCTGACCAGCACCATCCTTAAATAATCTTCCCCCTTCACAGCCTTTCCCCCTTTCTTCTATCTTTCCCCTACTACTTCTGTTTTTTCTTTTAATAACCTCCCTTTTTCCTTTCCCCTTTCCCCTCCCATTTCCCTATAAAGTGAGAGAAATTTCTCTGTGAAACACAAATATGTCTCATATTCCCTTTTTGAGCCAAATCTGATGAGAGTAAGATCTACACAATGCTCATCCCCTTCCCTTCTTTCCCTCGGTTATAATAGATCTTCTTTGCCTCTTCATGAAATGTAATTTTCCTCATTTTACCTCCATTTTCCTCTTTTTAAAAAAATATAATCCCCTTTCTACCTCTAATATCTTTTTCATATTATCACAATTCAATCAAATTATACCTGCATTCTCTAAGTATACCCATAACAGAGATATAATTCTCAAGAGTTCTTTCCTCTTTACCTTTTTATGCTTTTCTTGAGTTCTGTAATTGGAGATCAAATTTTTTGTTCATCTCTTGTCATCAGAAATAAGTGAAATTCATCTGTATCATTAAATGTTCATCGTCTTCCCTGAAATATAATGCTAAATTTAACTGGATAGTTGATTTTTGGGCTGTAATCCAACTTTCTTTGCCTGTTGGAATATCAGATTGCAGGCCCTTTGGTCCTTTAAGATGGAAGTTGCTAGGTCCTGGATAATCCTGATTGTGTCTCCTTGATATTTGAATTATTTTTTTTTCTAACTGTTTGCTATATTTTTTAGTTGATCCAATAATTCTGAAATTTAGCTATGATATTCCTTGGAGTTTTTATTTTGGCATCTCTTTCAGGAGGTGATTGGTGAATTCTTTCAAAGGCAATTTTACCTTCTGGTTCTGGGACATCAGGGCAATTTTCCTTGAGGATTTCCTGAAAGATGATGTCTAGACTCTTTTTCATCATGGTTTTCAGGAAGTCCAATAATCCTTTTTTTTTTTTTAATTTAAAAAATAACTTTATATTGACAGAACCCATGCCAGGGTAATTTTTTACAGCATTATCCCTTGCACTCACTTCTGTTCTGATTTTTCCCCTCCCTCCCTCCACCCTCTCCCCCAGATGGCAAGCAGTCCTTTACATGATGAATAGGTTACAATATATCCTAGATACGATATATGTGTGCAGAACCGAACAGTTTTCTTATTGCACAGGGAGAATTGGATTCAGAAGGTATAAATAACCCAGGAAGAGAAACAAAAATGTAAGAGTCTATATTCATTTCCCAGTGTTCTTTCTTTGGGTGTAGCTACTTCTGTCCATCCTTGATCAATTGAAACTGAATTAGTTCTCTTTATTGAAGAGATCCACTTCAATCAAATACATCCTCAAACAGTATCGTTGTTGAGGTATATAATGATCTCCTGGTTCTGCTCATTTCACTTAGCATGAAAGTCTCGCCAGTCCTCTCTGTATTCATCCTGCTGGTCATTCCTTACAGAACAATAATATTCCATAACATTCATATACCACAATTTACTCAACCATTCTCCAATTGATGGGCATCCATTCATTTTCCAGCTTCTAGCCATTATAAACAAGGTCGCCACAAACATTTTGGCACATACAGGTCCCTTTCCCTTCTTTAGTATGTCTTTGGGGCATAAACCCCGCAGAAAAACTGCTGGATCAAAGGGTATGCACAGTTTGATAATTTTTTGAACATAGTTCCAAATTGCTCTCCAGAATGGCTGGATATGTTCACAATTCCACCAACAATGCATCAGTGTCCCTGTTTTCCCATATCCCCTCCAACATTCCGCATTGTCTTTCCCTGTCATTCTAGCCAATCTGACAGATGTGTAATGGTATCTCAGAGTTGTCTTAATTTGCATTTCTCTGATTAATAATGATTTGGAGCATATTTTCATATGGCTACAAATAGTTTTAATTTCTTTGTTTGAGAATTGGCTGTTCATATCCTTTGACCATTTATCAATTGGAGAATGGCTTGATTTCTTATAAATTAGAGTCAGTTCTCTATATATTTTGGAAATGAGGCCTTTATCAGAACCTTTGACTGTAAAAATGTTTTCCCAGTTTATTGTTTCCCTTCTAATCTTGTCTGCCTTGTTTTTTTTTTTTTTTTTGTACAAAAACTTTTCAATTTGATATAATCAAAATTTTCTATTTTGTGGTCAATAGTGATCTCTAGTTCTTCTTTGGTCATAAATTCCTCCCTCTTCCACAGGTCTGAGAGGTAAACCATCCTATGCTCTTCCAATTTATTTATAATCTTACTCTTTATGCCTAGGTCATGAACCCATTTTGACCTTATGTTGGTGTACGGTGTTAAGTGTGGGTCAATGCCTAGTTTCTGTCATATTAATTTCCCATTTCCCAGCAATTTTTGTCAAATAATGTATTCTTATCCCCAAAACTGTGGTCTTTGGGTTTGTCAAACACTATATTATTAAAGTTATTGGCTGATTTGTCCTTTGAACCTAACCTATTCCAATCATTAACTAGTCTGTTTCTTAGCCAATAGCAAATGGTTTTAGTAACTGCTGCTTTATAATATAATTTTAGATCTGGTACAGCTAGGCTACCTTCATTTGATTTTTTTTTTCATTAATTCCCTTGAAATTCTTGACCTTTTTTTTTCCATATGAACTTTGTTGTTATTTTTTCTAGGTCATCAAAGTAGTTTTTGGGGAGTCTGATTGGAATAGCACTAAATAAATAGATTAGTTTAGGTAGTATTGTTATCTTTATTATATTTGCTCACCCAATCCAAGAGCATTTGATATTTTTCCAGTTGGTTAGATCAGACTTAATTTGTGTGGAAAGTGCTTTGTAGTTTTTCTCATAAAGTTTCTGATTTTCCCTTGGCAAATAGATTCCTAAATATTTTATATAATCAGTAGTTACTTTAAATGAAATTTCTTTTTGTAACTCTAACTGTTGGGTTTTGTTAGTGATATGTAAGAATGCTGATGACTTATGTGGGTTTATTTTGTAACTTGCAACTTTGCTGAAGGTGTGGATTGTTTCTAATAACTTTTTAACTAGAGTCTCTGGGGTTCTCTAAGTATAACATCATATCATCAGCAAAGAGTGATGATTTGGTTTCCTCATTGCCTATTCTTATTCCTTTTATCTCTTTCTCAACTCTTATTGCCAAAGCTAGCATTTCTAATACAATATTAAATAGTAATGGTGATAGTGGGCAACCTTGTTTCGCTCTTGATCTTATTGGGAATGGTTGCAGTTTGTCCCCATTACATATGATGCTTACTGCTGGTTTGAAATAGATGCTACTGATTCTTTTAAGGAAAAGTCCACTTATTCCTATACTCTCAAGTGTTTTTAATAGGAATGGATGTTGGATTTTATCAAATGCTTTTTCTGCATCTATTGAGATGATCATATGGATTTTGTCAATTTGGTTATTAATATGGCCAATAATACTGATAATTTTCCTAATATTCAACTAGCCCTGCATTCTTGGCATAAATCCTACTTGATCGTGGTATATTATCCTGGGGATGATTTTCTGGAGTCTTTTTGCTAATATCTTATTTAAGATTTTAGCATCAATATTCATTAGGGAGATTGGTCTATAATTTTCTTTTTCTGTTTTCAGCCTACCTGGTTTAAGTATCAGTACCATGTCTGTGTCATAGAAGAAATTTGGTAGGACTCCTTCATTCCCTATTTTTTCAAATAGTTTATAAAGCATTGGGGCTAATTGTTCTTTGAATGTTTGGTAGAATTCACATGTGAATCCATATGGTCCTGGGGATTTTTTTTTAGGGAGTTGATTAATTGCTTGTTCTATTTCTTTTTCTGAAATGGGACTATTTAAGCAATTTACTTCCTCCTCTGATAATCTTGCGAGCCTATATTTTTGGAGGTAGTCATCCATTTCGCTTAGGTTATCAAATTTATTGGCATAAAGTTGGGCAAAGTAACCCCTTATTATTTCATTAATTTCCTCTTCATCTGTGGAAAGTTCTCCCTTTTCATTTTTAAGACTACTAATTTGATTTCCCTCTCTCCTTTTTCTAATCAGATTTACCCAAGGTTTATCAATTTTATTAGTTTTTTCATAAAACCACCTCTTAGATTATTAATTCAATAGTTTTTTTTTACTTTCTCTATTATTAATTTCTCCTTTTAATTTTAGAATTTCAAGTTTAGTAATTGATTGGGGGTTTTTAATTTGGTCTTTTTCTAGCTTTTTAAGTTGCAGGCCCAATTCATTGATTTTCTCTTTCTATTTTATTCAAGTAAGCCTCTAAGGATATAAAATTTCCCCTTATTACCACTTTAGGTACATCCCATAAATTTTGGTATGATGTCTCACCGTTGTCATTATCTTGAGTGAAATTATTAATTGTGTCCATAATTTGCTGTTTCACCCAATCCATTCATTAAGAGGAGATTATTTAGTTTCCAATTACTTTTTGGTCTATTTACACCTAACTTTTTGTTGAATGTAGTTTTTATTGCATTGTGATCTGAAAAGAAAGCATTTACTATTTCTGCCTTCCTGCATTTAATTTTGAGGTCTTTATGTCCTAATATATGGTCAATTTTTGTGTAGGTGCCATGAAATGCTGAGAAGAAAGTATACTCCTTTCTGTCACCATTCAGTTTTCTCCAGAGATCTATCATACCTAATTTTTCTAATATTCTATTTACCTCTTTAATTTCTTTCTTATTTGTTCTGTGATTTGATTTATCTAAATCTGAGAGTGCAAGATTGAGATCTCCCATTATTATAGTTTTGCTGTCTATTTCTTCTCCCAACTCTTTTAACATCTCCTTTAGGAAGTTAGATGCTATAACACTTGGTGCATATATGTTTAATACTGATATTGCTTCATTGTCTATAATAACCTTTAGCAAGATATAGTTTCCTTCTTTATGTCTTTTAATTCAATCAATCTTTGCTTTTGCTTGATCTGAGATAAGGATGACTACCCCTGCCTTTTTGACTTCACCTGAAGCATAATAGATTCTGCTCCAGCCTTTTACCTTTACTCTGTATGTATCTCCCTGTTTTAAATTTGTTTCCTGTAAACAACAGATTGTGTTCTGTTCTGACTTTTGATCCAGTCTGCTATCTGCCTCCTCTTTATGGGAAATTTCTTCCTCTTCCACAGGTCTGAGAGGTAAACCATCCTATGCTCTTCCAATTTATTTATAGTCTTATTCTTTATTCCTAGGTCATGAACCCATTTTGACCTTATGTTGGTGTACAGTGTTAAGTGTGGGTCAATGCCTAGTTTCTCTCATATTAATTTCCCATTTTCCCAGCAATTTTTGTCAAATAATTTATTTTATCCCCAAAACTGAGGTCTTTGGGTTTGTCAAACAGTATATCATTAAACTTATTGGCTGTTTTGTCCTTTGAACCTAACCTATTCCAATCATCAACTAGTCTGTTTCTTAGCCAATAGCAGATGGTTTTAGTAACTGCTGCTTTATAATATAATTTTAGATCTAGTACAGCTAAGCCACCTTCATTTGATTTTTTTTTTCATCAATTCCCTTGAAATTCTTGACCTTTTTTTTCCATATGAACTTTGTTGTTATTTTTTCTAGGTCATCAAAGTAGTTTTTGGGGAGTCTGATTGGAATAGCACTAAATAAATAGATTAGTAGTATTGTTATCTTTATTATATTTGCTCGCCCAATCCAAGAGCATTTGATATTTTTCCAGTTGGTTAGATCAGACTTAATTTGTGTGGAAAGTGCTTTGCAGTTTTGCTCATAAAGTTTCTGATTTTCCCTTGGCAAATAGATTCCTAAATATTTTATATAATCAGTAGTTACTTTAAATGGAATTTCTTTTTGTAACTCTAAATGTTGGGTTTTGTTAGTGATATATAAGAATGCTGATGACCTATGTGGGTTTATTTTGTAACTTGCAACTTTGCTGAAGGTATGGATTGTTTCTAATAACTTTTTAGTAGAGTCTCTGGGGTTCTCTAAGTATACCATTATATCATCAGCAAAGAGTGATTATTTGGTTTCCTCATTGCCTATTCTTATTCCTTTAATCTTTTTCTCAACTCTTATTGCCAAAGCTAGCATTTCTAATACAATATTAAATAGTAACGGTGATAGTGGGCAACCTTGTTTCACTCTTGATCTTATTGGGAATGGTTGCAGTTTGTCCCCATTACATATGATGCTTACTGCTGGTTTGAAATAGATGCTACTGATTCTTTTAAGGAAAAGTCCATTTATTCCTATACTCTCAAGTGTTTTTAATAGGAATGGATGTTGGATTTTATCAAATGCTTTTTCTGCATCTATTGAAATGATCATATGGTTTTTGTCAATTTGGTTATTAATATGGCCAATAATACTGATAATTTTCCTAATATTCAACTAGCCCTGCATTCTTGGCATAAATCCTGCTTGATCGTGGTGTATTATCCTGGGGATGATTTTCTGGAGTCTTTTTGCTAATATCTTATTTAAGATTTTAGCATCAATATTCATTAGGGAGATTGGTCTATAATTTTCTTTTTCTGTTTTCAGCCTACCTGGTTTAAGTATCAGTACCATGTCTGTGTCATAAAAAGAATTTGGTAGGACTCCTTCATTCCCTATTTTTTCAAATAGTTTATAAAGCACTGGGGCTAATTGTTCTTTGAATGTTTGGTAGAATTCACATGTGAATCCATCAGGTCCTGGGGATTTTTTTTTAGGGAGTTGATTAATTGCTTGTTCTATTTCTTTTTCTGAAATGGGACTATTTAAGCAATTTACTTCCTCCTCTGATAACCTGGGAAGCCTATATTTTTGGAGGTAGTCATCCTTTTCACTTAGGTTATCAAATTTATTGGCATAAAGTTGGGCAAAGTAACCTCTTATTATTTCTTTAATTTCCTCTTCATCTGTAGAAAGTTCTCCCTTTTCATTTTTAAGACTACTAATTTGATTTCCTTCTCTCCTTTTTCTAATCAGATTTACCAAAGGTTTATCAATTTTATTGGATTTTCATAAAACACCTCTTAGTTTTATTTATTAGTTCAATAGTTTTTTTACTTTCTATATTATTAATTTCTCCTTTTAATTTTAGAATTTCAAGTTTAGTAATTGGGGGTTTTTAATTTGGTCTTTTTCTAGCTTTTTAAGTTGCAGGCCCAATTCATTGATCTTCTCTTTCTCTATTTTATTCAAGTAAGCCTCTAAGGATATAAAATTTCCCCTTATTACCACTTTGGGTGCATCCCATAAATTTTGGTATGATGTCTCACCGTTGTCATTATCTTGAGTGAAATTATTAATTGTGTGTATAATTTGCTGTTTCACCCAATCCCTTCATTAAGAGGAGATTATTTAGTTTCCAATTACTTTTTGGTCTATTTACACCTAATTTTTTGTTGAATGTAGTTTTTATTGCATTGTGATCTGAAAAGAAAGCATTTACTATTTCTGCCTTCCTGCATTTAATTTTGAGGTCTTTATGTCCTAATATATGGTCAATTTTTGTGTAGGTTCTATGAAATGCTGAGAAGAAAGTATACTCCTTTCTGTCATCATTCAGTTTTCTCCAGAGATCTATCATACCTAATTTTTCTAATATTCTATTTACCTCTTTAATTTCTTTCTTATTTGTTCTGTGATTTGATTTATCTATATCTGAGAGTGCAAGATTGAGATCTCCCATTATTATAGTTTTGCTGTCTATTTCTTCTCCCAACTCTTTCAACTTCTCCTTTAGGAAGTTAGATGCTATAACACTTGGTGCATATATGTTTAATACTGATATTGCTTCATTGTCTATAGTAACCTTTAGCAAGATATAGTTTCCTTCCTTATCTCTTTTAATTAGATCAATCTTTGCTTTTGCTTGATCTGAGATAAGGATGACTACCCCTGCCTTTTTGACTTCACCTGAAGCATAATAGATTCTGCTCCAGCCTTTTACCTTTACTCTGTATGTATCTCCCTGTTTTAAATTTGTTTCCTGTAAACAACAGATTGTGTTCTGTTCTGACTTTTGATCCAGTCTGCTATCTGCCTCCTCTTTATGGGAGAGTTCATCCCATTCACATTTACAGTTAAAATGACTAATTCTGTATTTCCTGCCATCCTAATATCCCCAGATTATACTTTTCTTTTTCTTGCCCTCCTTCCCTTCTTCCCTAGTATTAAACTTATTGTTCCCACTTACATCTTGCAGCTCTCCCTCATTAGTATCCTTCCCTCCTCCCTTTGAATCCCTTCCCATTTCTTGTACCCTTCCCTTATTACTCTTTTTCCTTCTCCCTTTTCCTCTCCCACTTTTTAATGAAGTGAGAGAAAAATCAATTATTTCCTCTTTGAGCCAACTCTGATGAGAGTAGGATTCACACAATGCTCCTCCCCCTCTCTAAGTTCCCTCATATATGATAGGTTTCCTTTGCCTCATCGTCGCATGTAGTTTCCTTCTTTTTATCTCCCCTCTTCCCTTTTTCTGACACTATCCCCTTTCCATTTCTACTTCCCGTTTTTATGTTATATCGGTAAAATCAAATTATACATATGGTTTTTATGTATATCCACAACAGAAATACAGTTCTCAAGAGTTCCTTTTACCTTTTTCTACTTCTTTTGAGTCCTGTTGTTGGAGATCCAATTTTTTGTTTAAGTCTGGTTTTTTCCTTAGAAACAGATGAAATTCCTCTATTTCATTAAATGTCCATCTTTTTCCATGGAAAAAAATATTCAGCTTAGCTGGGTAGTTTTTTCTTGGTTGTATTCCAAGCTCTTTTGCCTTTTGCAAAATCTGATTCCAGGCTCTTCGATCCTTTAATGTTGAGGCAGCCAAATCTTGTGTGACCCTTATTGTGGCATCTCGGTATTTGAACTGTTTTTTCCTGGCTGCTTGTAAATTTTTTTCTTTAGTCTGAAAATTCTGAAGTTTGGCCACAATATTCCTCAGAGTCTTTATGTTAGGGTCTTTTTCAGAAGGTGTTCGATGAATTCTTTCAACGCCTATTTTCCCTTCCTGTTCTATTACTTCTGGGCAGTTCTCTTTGATGATTCCCTGTAAAATAGTATCTAGGCTCTTTTTTTCATCATAATTTTTGGGTAGTCCAATGATCCTCAGGTTAACTCCCCTAGATCTATTTTCCAGGTCTGTTGTTTTTCCAAGTACATATTTGACATTTTTTTCCAATCTTTCATTTTTTTTTTTTTTTTTTGGTTTTGCTTGACTGATTCTTGATGTCTTAATGAATCAGTCATTTCTATTTGTTCAGTCCTGATTTTTAGTGAGTTATTTTCTTCATTAGCTTTTTTAACTTCTTTTTGTATATATGCAATTACATTGTTTTGCTCTATGAAATGTTTTTCCATTTCACTAATTTTTTTTTTTTTTTTTTAGTGAGTTATCTTTTTTTTCCTATTCGCAAATTCTGTTTCCCACACTTCTTGGGAGTTTTTTTATCTTTTCCAATTCACATTTTAGGAAGTTGTTGCTCTCTTGCATAGCTTCTCTTTCCTTTCCCCATTTTTCTTCTAGTTCTCTTTTAAGGTTTTTAATAGTCTCTTCTAGGAGAGCCTTTTGTAATTGGAGACCAACAATTGTCTGGAGACTGTCTGCCATTAGTCTCTTCAGGGTTGAAAAGCTGTTCTCTTTCTGTATAGAAACTATCAATCGTTCTTTTGATTTTTTTACTCACTTTGTTAAAGCCTGTAGGGTCTGCCTTCAGAGCCAGGAGGGTTACCAGCTTCCTCTGCAGAGCAGTGAAAGGTGTATGGTCGGGTAGCTGTCCTGCCAGCTGGCTACAAAAAGCAGCGAGGTACTGGAGTGCTCTGGGAAAGAGTGCCCCACTCTGGGAGTAACTCAGGCCTGCAGGGCACAGCTGGGAAAGTGCCCTGCAAAGAACCCCAGCTGTGTGAGATAATGACTGCCCTGGGGCTAGACGATGAGTAGTGAGAGTTTCACTACCCCAAGCCAAAGCCTGCCCTGGGGCTGTGGGTGTTAGCTGTTGAGCAGTGAATGGATTTGCAGGGACTTGAAGTGTCTGCTGGGGAAGCACAGTCTGCTTGGGAAGTTCTATAGCCCCAGGCCGAGCCCCACACTGTGTGGATTAGAGGCTGCCCAGGCTGTGCCCCCCTGCCTGTGAAGATTTGTAACTGCCCCCTACAAAAGCTCCAAACTGCGGGATGTGGCTGTAGGGCTAAGTTACAGTCTGCCTGAGTCACTTCCGGGTTTGAGGGGTTACAGCCAGATCTCATTAAGTTCTGGCATTTTTTAGAGTACCCTCTGTTTTAGGCTTTAATTCTCTGCCAGCTTACTGCTTTGTAATCAAGGCAGAGCAGTTAGCCTATAGCAGAGTGGTCCCTATAACTTCTCTAGCCACAGAGGTCACCCCCACCCCTGGTCTGCTCAGGACACTAGTCTCTGGCTGCCTGTGCTGGTCTGTTCTTGGCCCCTCAGGACCAACCTTTCCTCACGATCTTCCAGATTGACTTCAGCTGGTAAATTGGAGTGATTCTAATCTTCATGAATTTAAGCAGTGAAGAGTTATTTTTGAGGCTGGATTAAATAGTTGGTTATGAGGGGAATGAGAGAAGCTTAGAGAGTCATGTGTGCCTTCTCTGCCATCTTGGATCCACCCCTGGAAGTCCTGGCTGCGCTCCTGGAAATCCCAATAATCCTTAGATTATGTCTTTTAGATGTACTTTTCTGGTCAGTTGTTTTTCCAATGAGGTATTTTACAAAATCTTCTTCTATTTTTTTCATTTTTTTTCAGTTTTGTTTGATTCATTTCCATTTGTTCAATTCCAATTTTTAGTGAATTATTGTCTTCAGTTACCTTTTAAAATTCCTTTTGTATTTGGCCAGTTGATGGCAAATTGATTTTAGAAAGGCCCAAAATGGTTTACATAAACTGATTCTGAGTGAAACAAGTGATAAAAAAAAAAGGGTCTGCCTTTTGGAGAGACAAAATTACATTGTTTTGCTCTATGAAATGTTTTTCCATTTCACTAATTTTTTTAGATCTACTTTTCAGAGGCTTAATCTGTTGTTGATTTGAGGGAAGATTGGAGGAGGTCATATAAAGCTGCATCTACTCTCTGCCATCTTGGCTTCCCTATATGTCTAAATGATTTTTTAAATTTATTTTTTTATTACACATTGTTTTGTGAATCATGTTGGAAGAGAAAAATCAGAGCAAAAGCAAAAAATGTTGGGAAAGATTAAAAATAAAAAAACAGAAAAAATAAGAGAACATAGTATATGTTTCATTTACATTCAGTCTTCTTTTTTCTTTTTCTGGATGCAGATGACATGTCCAAAGTCTGTTGGGATTGCTTTGGATCAATGAACCATTGAGAAGAGCCAAGTCTTCCATATTTGATCATCACACATTATTGCTGTCATAGTATACAATGTATTCCTAGTTCTTCTTGTTTCACTCAGAATCAGTTCATGTAAACCTTTTTAGGCCTTTCTAAAATCAATTTGCTCATCATTTTTTATAAAACAATAATATTCCATTATCTTTATGTACTACAATTTGTTCAGCCATTCCTCAATTGAGGGGGGTCTACTTGTTTTTCAATTCTTTTTGTGATAGCAAAGAATTAGAAACTGAGTAGATGTCTTTTCAATAGTCTTGAGAGTTGTCCCTATCTCACGCTTCCTCTGTCTCCAGTCTATTCTCTATGGCAGCTGACAAAGAGATTTCTTAAAGCACAGGCCTGAACATGTCACTCCCTTCCTTACTCAAGAAGCTTTTTTTTAAGCTTCTGTTTTGCTTTTAAAATCCTTATTTGTATTAATATGGGAAACACAGGAAAATTCTTTAAGCAAGTATTTATTTAAAAATACCATTTGACTTCATATCAAAAAATAAATGTTGAAACCTTCTGACATAGAACTTGAAGCCAATGAAAATCTATTTGTTCCCTTATGTATTTAGCTCTGCTGGACATTGGGCTACTCAATCTACTCCATCTCCCTCCTCCACCTTTGGCTAGCCTGTCTCCCTCTTTGTGATTCATTCCCTTGTCATTTCTGCCTTTCAGAATTCTTTGCTTCTTTCAGCACAGTTTCTATGTGAAGTCTTTCTAATACCTCCAATTACTAGTTGTACAACTAAAGGGATGTTATGTTTACTCTCTATTTTATATCTATTTACATTGTCTCCCCTAGGGAACATATCTTTATTTTGTCTATTTTTTTGTAATTACCTATAGGAAGAAGAGTCTTTTGTGTTTTTTTGTCTTTGGGTCCTCCAACTCCTGGTACAGCATCATATGTGTGGTAAATGCTTAATACATGCTTGTTGGTTGATTGATGGTTGGTTGATGTTAGTTGGAAAAGCTTTTTTTGGGAGAAAGTGAATATTGATCTCGATCCTCAGGGAATGGAAAAGAATTAAAAGTGTGTGCCAAGAATATTATGAACAGAGGTAGATGAGCAGGATATGTGTGAGCATTAGCAGAGCAAGACTGTCTGGGGAAGATGGGGTATGCCGTGGTGTAAAGAAATACTTGGTTAAGTTTGTTAATAAGTTAATGCAGGGCTTGAATGCTTGCATAAGGAGTTTGTATTTGAGAGAGTTGCAAGAGGTAACTACCTTAAGTTCTTGGCAGCTAGGTGACCTGAGTTCATATACAGCCTCAACCATTTCCTAATCACTTAACTTTTGTTCTGTTGTTGTTAGAAACCTGTAGACTGTAGTCTATTCAACGGTAAAATGAAGATAATAGTATCTAATTCCCAGGGTCATGATAATTATAAAATGAGATAATATTTATGAAGTGATTTGCATAATTCCTGGCAAATATAAGGATTTAGTAAATGCTTATTCTTTTCCCTTCCTCCTTATTGATCAAGATAATATTGACCTGTTGAAGGCTGTAAAAAAAAAAAAATATATATATATATATATATTGTTTTGGTAGTGATGTATGGCATTCTCAATAAAGAAGAGTATAAATTATAGTAATTCAAGTATGGAGGCCTAAAATATGGATACTATTTGAAAAAATATAGAAGATTGATTATATCCAAGAAATCTTAGAGAGAGAATCTGCAGAATTGATAACATTCTGGTATGAGGGTTGGAATAAGAAAAGGAAGGGGGAGTCAAAGTTAATTGCAAATTTGCAAGTTTTTGAACTGAGAGATCATAGTCATATCTTGAATGGGGAAGACTGGTAGGATCCTAGGTAGCTAGATGTATCAGGACTAAATGGAGATTTACTGATTTGAATGAAATCCTAGTCCAAGTAAGAGTGTAGGAATTCTTTGAGGTTAGTGTGTTAAGGTAGAAGAGCTAATGAATCGGAATCTCCCAGGTAAGGAGATAGGGGTAAGACAAAGGACCAATGAAAGAGAAATCATTGAGGAAGGAGGAAGATGTCATGTTAGTGGAAGCTATCATTTAGAAGAAAACAAAGTTACCCTGGACTTTTAAGGAAATTAAAAAACCATAATTGGTCATATTACTTTCTTTGTATATAGTACTTTTTAAATTTACTTTCACATACTTATGACATTAATATAAAGTTGCTTGAATGAAAGCTTCAGTTGAATTTAAAGGAATTTTAAAGAAGAAAGCTCAACAGACAAAAATGTGGTTGCCCCAGTGAAATCTTCCTTTTCAAATCTGATTCTTTTGTCCAAAATCTCTAAATTGCTTACCTGGCAATATGAGTTGAATATTGAACAATCTTTTATGTTACATTGTTTGATTCTGGTCTCATATTTTCAAAATTTCTGTACATGATTTCATGAATAACAATAAAATGGTTTCAAGATATTTTAGTATAGATTTGAAAATCTTGCCACCAGATATTATTGTAATATAAAACAGTTAGTGTTAGCATATACATTTGCTATACAAATTTTATATTTTGTCTTTTAGTTTATATTATTTTCCCTCATTTTTGTGCCATCTCCCCTTTAAGTTAATTCTACTTGTCTCATTTATTTAGTAGATTGAACAATCATACTTTAGTAATAGACTAAAAATGAAGTAGCTCATCTCCTTGGCTTCCCATATTTTGTAAAAAATCACATGCTTCCCATCCACAAATTTCTTAACAGTTAATTGCTATAGAGTTGATTGCATGAATGAAAGATTGAGGAATAGCAGCAGGTGGACAGTTAAGAAACAAAATTTTCATTTTTACAACTTAATCCTTGAGAGAAGAAATTTTAAAGATTACTGTTCCACTTCCAAGATCCGTATAGACCTAGCTTCTTTGCTACTGGTGGTATGGTTTAACCATTTGTTAACCATAAGTTTTTTTGGATTATGCCTTAGATTTCTTTGGTATACAGAACTTGAGAGGACACTCATTCTACCAGAGCAAATCTATAATGGCAGCACAACTTCAAGCCTTAAGAGTTCGCCCCTTAAATTCACATCTTAAATGAATCTGATGGGCTCAATGAACCAGTATATATCAAGGTTGGAAACTGAACCCAAGTCTTTGTAACCATGTGGCCAGAGGCAAATCCTATAATTTCACTTCTGCCTTTTATAATTCCTTATTTTTTCTAAAACTGCTTAAGCGCCATTTTCTACGTGAAGTACTTTTTTTTATCCCACCAACTGTCAGTACTCCCTCTTTCCCAAATAAAAAAATCCCAAACTTGTACTTACTAATTTATTTTGTATGTAATTTTAATCCGCCCATAAATTTTTATTGAATATCTACTATTATCAGGTACTGTGATAAATACTGGGAATATGAAGAAAGGCAGACAACAATCCCTGCATTTGAGGAATTTATGTTCTAATAGAGAAGACAGCATTTAAATAACTACATACAAACAAGATATCTACAGAATAAATTGTAGATCATCAACAGGGAAGAGACTGACAATAAGAGGGATCAAAAAAAGCCTTCTCATAAGGGGTGATATATATATTTTTTGTTACCACCTTAAATTTAATATGTGTTTCTTTAAAATAAATTTTAAAATCTGTGTATGACAGTTCATAGTATAGCTTAACTCTTTTAGTCTTTTTTGTCACTTTGAACAGCTTGATAGAGCAAATAGATAGAGAACTAGAACTGAAGTCAGGAAGGCAGACCTGAGTTCAAATCTAGGCTAAGATGCTCTGTTTACCTTGGTTTACTCAAATATAAAAAGAGTGGAATATAATAGAATGTAACTCATAGGGTTGTTGTGAGCATCAAATGAGATAACATTTGTAAAGCATTTTACATTGTGCCTGGCACAAAGTAGGTTCTTTTTCTTTTTTTATAATAGCTTTTCATTTACAAGTTATATTATGGGTAATTTTATAGCTCTGACAATTGCCAAACCTTTTGTTCCAAATTTTCCCCTCCTTCCCTCCATAGATGGCAGGATGACAAGCAAATGTTAACTATATTAAAGTATAAATTAAATACATAATAAGTATACATGACCAAACCATTATTTTGCTGTACAAAAAGAATCAGACTCTGAAATATTGTACATTTAGCCTGTGAAGGAAATCCAAAATGCCAGCAGGGAAAAATATAGGGATTGAGAATTCTATATAATGGTTCTTAGTCATCTCCCAGAGTTCTTTCGCTGGGTGTAGCTGGTTCAATTCATTACTGCTCCATTGGAATTGATTTGGTTCATCTCCTTGTTAAAGATGGCCACGTCCATCAGAACTGATCATCATATAGTATTGTTGTTGAGGTATTTAATGATCTACTGGACCTGCTCGTTTCACTCAGCATCAGTTCGTGTAAGTCTCTCCAGGCCTTTCTGAAACCATCCTGCTGGTCATTTCTTACAGAACAATAACATTCCATAATATTCATATACCACAATTTATTCAGCCATTCTCCAATTGATGGGCATCCACTCAGTTTCCAGTTTCCGGCCACTACAAAGAAGGCTGCCAAAAACATTCAGGCACATACAGGTCTAAGGGGTGATATTTTAACTGAACTTGATGGAAGTCTAGAATCAGAGATGAGGAAGTAGACCATTCCAGGCATGGACAGGAAGTATAAATCCCTGGAGCTGTGAGCAGAGGGTCTGTTTTAGGGAACAGCAAGGACATCATTGTCAGCTGATCACAGAGTTCTTAGAATGTAGAAGCAAATTGGAGAAGTTGAGGAGGTTATAACAGGTTCTGGATGTCAGAGAAGTAAGTTGCTTTTTTTAATCCTGGAGGTGATAGGATGCCACTGGAGTTTATTGATTTAGGTTAGGGGTGACAGTCAAACTTGAGCTTCAGGAAGATTAATTTGACAATTGATATAATGGTCTAGAGTAGGGAGAAATGAGGTAGGGAACTCAATGAAAAGGTCATTGTAGTAGTCCAGCTATATGGTGATAAGATGTTTTACTAGGGTGGTAATCGTGTCAGAAGGAAGGGGCTTAAATGAGAAATTTTACAAAGTTAAAACTTGTTAGCAACAGACTGATTTTAAAGATGAAAGAGAAGTCAAGGTTAACATTTTGGTTGTGAGTCTATGTAACTCAGAGAATTGTGTTGACCTCAACAGGAACAGGGAAATTTGGAATGTGGGAGATTTTGGGAGCAGAGATAATGAATTTAGTTATGAGCATGTAAGGTGTCAGATATCCACTGATATCCAGGTCAAAATGTCAAAAATACAGTTGGAAATGAAAGACTGAAGATGTGAAGCCAGGGCTAAACCAAAAAAAAAAAAAAAAAAGTGAGAATCATCAATATGGAGATAATTAAATCCATAGTTGCTCATTGTTCATAGTCATTCTTAGGGCACAATAATATTCTGTAACATTAATGTGTCCTAATATTAGCCATTCACAAACCAAGGGGGATCTGCTTTATTTCTGGTTCTTTTCTATTACAAATAATGCTGCTTTAAATATTTTGATTTATATGGGACCTTTCTATCTTGGGACTCCTTGGGATATGGGCCTAGCAATGCATTCTCAGGGTCAAAAACTGACATTTTAGCCACTTAAAAATTCTTATGTGTATGTATGTGAATACATATTTTTAATTACATGTAAAAACAGTCCTTAACATTTGTATTTTTTAAATTGAGTCTTAAATCCTTTCCCTCTCTCTTTCCCCTCTTCTCTCATTGAGAAGACAATTTTATATAATTATATATGAGCAGTCATGGAAAACATATTTCCATATTAGTCATGGTGTAAAAGAAAATAGATCATGAAATTTTTTTGTAAAGTGCTTAAATCTGCATTCAGACTCCACCAGTTCTCTGGTGTTCTTTAATTTTTCATTTTTCATTAAATCCTTTGAAAGTGTCTTAGATGATCATATTGCTGAGAATAACCAAATAATTTATAATTCATAATACCTTATTGCTATTACTGGTTCTGCTTACTTTATTTTTGCATCAGTTTATGTAAATCTTTCCGAGGGTATCCTTGTTTGTCAATTTTTATAGTATTTCATCACTATCATAATGCCACAAATTATTCATTCCTTAATTGATGGGTATTTCCTCAATTTCCAATTTTTTTGCCACCAGAAATTATTCCTATTACAAATATATTTTATATGTAGGCCTATCTCCTTTTAAACAGTATCTTTGGGACACAGATCTAGTAGTGGTACTTCTAGGTCAAAGGGTATGCAGAGTTTTAAATAGCCCTTGGGCAAATGGTTCTCCAGAATGGTTGAATTAGTTCCCAACACAAATGAACCAACTGTCTTTGTGTCCCAATTTTTCCACATCTCTTCCTGCATATCTCATTTTCCTTTCTGTCATATTAATAGGTGTGAAATAGTACATCTGAGGTTTTTTTTAGCCGTTTTTCTTAGCATAATTCCACATTGTTTTTGGCCAATTCCCAGGTCCACC